>NC_141757.1:121564667-121870396 GCF_982258835.1 Parasteatoda tepidariorum | reverse complement strand
CAACTTGTTGAAAACTGGAAAGTAGAAGACGAGTTTCCTAATTCAGACCATAATATGATTACCTTCAGAATTATTGCTGAAGGAATTCGTAAAACCACATACCCAAATAACATAAAGTTCCAAAATCTAAACTTGGTTGCATTCAGAATAGCTTAGAAATCCACTACGAAAGATAAATATAAAGATTGCTTAAAGTAAAGATAAGCTAGATCTACACATAAAAAATAAAGTAAAGATAAGCTAGATCTACACATAAAAAATAAATCACAAGAAGTATTTAAAGCTTTTAAAAACAATACTCAGAAAAAAGCATGTCAAACTACTTTTCCATTTATTCCTAATATAATTAACAACTTTCGATTTTTTTCAGATTTAAACACTGCTAATATAGTTTAAAATTTGCTAGTTACTTTCCATTTGCTCCAAAAGCAATAATCAAAAGTGGGTAAGGAACTAAGGAATTTAATAAAATGACGCGCAGAAAATATACTCTGTTCATAACTTAGATTGTTTTTTTTTCTTATGTTCATGGGTCATCAATTTCTTCTGTCATTTAAATAAACAGTATATATCTTTTTTTTCCAAATAATTGAGGAATACAAATGCATTTCACAAAATTCATCTTTGCAAAATAAATGAATTAATACGAAATAAAGAAAAAATTTTAATTTTTTCTCATTTTATTATTTTTTAAAAAAAAATTTTTTTTCACTATTAAAATCTTCTTTTTTTCTTTAACTAAAAATGAACTGGGAGAAAAATTCCAGAATGGAAAGCATTATTATTTTAACTGCTTTCGTATTTTCAAAATTTCTTTATTGAATTTCCATTTAAACCAAAAAATAATCTCTTTCCATTTGTCTCAAAGTGTAACTACTTTCCGTTCTTTTCTTTTTTTTTCTTTCAAACGAAACTGTAATGGATTGTGAAAGAGCTGATGAACATAACGGACATAACAGAACTTCATCCTTTATTATTAAGATTATTTTTTAATGTTAATGTGTCATCAAAATTCCTTTGTCATTCGAAGAGGAACTGCATTTAATTTTTTCGATTTATTCGAAAATAAACTCACTTAAAAAAAATTCCTTTTTGTAGAAAAAACGAACAATTTTTTATCGTTTTGATATTTTCAACAAAAAAAAATAATAAAATTATATGTTTCCTTTTACTATTACAACATACGTATTTTTGTTCTCTGAAATAGCATAAAGAACGGAACGGAAAATATCATGAATGTAATGCGGTATAAAATTTAACATTAAAGTAACATCTGGCGCAGATTCAAGAAACTCCCTTTCTCCACTCAGTAATAGATTTTCCTTTCGGTATAATAAAATCTTGAGATACTTTTCTGCCTCTAATGCTAGGAAATTTCCACTATCGATATTACCTAAATTTCCTCCAGTAAACGCGTGCTTCAAAAATGTTGGTAATTCAGGAGCGAAAAAAACCTTAAATAAAACATCTCTGAAGTTTTGAAAATATGTCTTATTTCTCTAGTGTCTTAAGATATAGGAAAGAATAAAATTTGGTGTTGCAAATAATAATGAAAAATTTATATTTTAAATTTAAATTTATTTTTTGTACATAATATTTCCAGAAACACTTAAGTTACATTATGTATTTTAACTCAGTAATACCTAGTTCGCAATATTTTTACATCACCAACACCATGCTAAACTATGCATAACATATTTAGTGCTATTGCTAAAATTAAATTGATATTTTATTTTATCTTCTTCTCATTAAAAATTATTAACTTTTTCGCAGCAATCTTCGCAAGCGAGCCAAAATCAATTCTATTTGTTGAGATTCTTTCTATAACTCTTCCGACAACATTTATTTAAAATTCAAAAACCGTTACATGGTTGCTGAAATGTTAGTTTTGATGAAATAGTTGTTCCCATAACTTCATGTCATTATTACATTTTAAATATCTAAGGCTTCAAAAGAAAACCTTGGTAATAATTTATAGCTATTACTAGCCAAATCATGGGATCCTTACTTATCTTGTCATCTAAAAAAAATCACAATACTTTTTAATTTTACGATGACGGACTGACGCACTTCGTAAGGAATTCCTCGAATTATGCATTGTTGGTAAAAAAAATATATTTTATTTTTTAACCGAAGAAATAATAAATCTGTAGCTCCATTAATAATAATGAAAATATGATCTCAAGTATATTACAACTTTCTTATTTCTTCAATTATTTTATGATTTATGCATCATTTTCGTATTTTTAAAGTTTCATCAGTAGGAAATATGAAAAACTCGCCTAAATCTTTATTTTTTGCAACGAAAATAATCTACTATCCTACTGATTCTCTGGATAATCACATAACTTGTAAAGAAGACAAATCATAATGATAATGCAACATTGTATAATTTCTACAGGCGATTAGTCACAATATTTACATAGTTTTTCCAGAGAAAAAGTTACAATATTTTATACAAGAGAATTCCATGTCTTGGAATAAACCGGAAAATGACCAGATGACTGGAAATGACTGCCTGGAAATGTTTTGTTTTATTTGAAAAAATTTGTAAACTTCTAAGCTCCTATTGCAAATATCAAAAAATATTAAAATTTATAATTATTTATAATTGGAAGAATTATATTTACAGGAACATTTGATAAATACAAATTAACTACAAATTAAACGAACTTGAATTCTATTTATATTTATTGATTTATTTTATTTAATGAACTCTCCCCACTCTAATTTGATTGAAACATTAAAAAAAAGTAAAATTCCCATTAACAAAACTTATTGCTTTTTTGATCACTCTCTGGTGTAGGCCAAAAATACGATCTGTGGATGAAGGTATGAATGGGTTCATCCTATAAATGGGTGTAACAGAAAACGGCCATATAGAGCACCACTGAAAAACAAGAACAATCGCACCCCTTGCCTTAATGGCCTACGATAACAAAAACAAGGAAAAGAATATACTATTTACGTTACAATATTGTAAAATAAATAAAAAAACATTTATTTATTTTTTAAGAAAGGGAATATATCATTTACGTTACAATGTGGTGAAATAAGTAAAAGATCTTTTTTTTATTAAACATAATTTTTACATTATAACCATGACCTGGTCTCGAACACCGGACACTCGGGACTAGCACTTTGTTGCTTCCCATCACTTAACCCTAACGGCCACGCCACACCTGGTTGTCCGCCTTATAACAACTTTTAAGTACATTCCCGCTCTGTTTCAATGGAACCATATTGTGCAACATTGTTATATGTACGTTATTTTTTTATGTTAATTTTCGAGCATGCGCGATGAAGTTCAATTAGCGCTATCGTTAACGGAAAACCGTAACTCTTTCTTTGGTTTCATTATGATTATAATTCGGTTTAAGGGTTATAGAAAAGCATTAATAGCTTACGAGCGAATGGGCGGTCTCTATTTTAATAATTTATTCATACTGTTGTACTTCTGACTCAAAATAATTAACTTTTCGCGCAAATTATTCAAATGTTAAGTGTATGTTATTAAGGAGTCATTCTTAATATTTCTTCTCAAGCTTTTCTTTTTGATCTTCGGTTGTTTTCTTCACATTATCCTCGAAGAAATTATTTTATTATTCGTCCTTATTGCAATCATTTATTATTGTTAAATTATCATAAAGTTCTTTGGAAACCTTCTTTAATCACACCTTAATTCTTATATTTTTCGCCTACATTTGATACTTTTCCCATTCAAAAATAGCATAGATTAATGCACTAAACTATTTATATATTCATCTGTTTTTGTTTTTTTTCGTTTCTCAATTGAATAAAATCATAGTAAATATAGATATTGTGAAATATAAGAATAAATAAATTTGAATTACCTTTGTACTACAATAGATTAAAATCGAAACACCGTTAGCATTATTATAGATTACAGGCAATTGTTTCTGAACTCTGAGAAGGTTCATCCTTAGTTCTTCAGATGAACATCTATAATGTGTATACATCAAACATTTTTGTTTTCTAAAATTTTTATTATATTTCTTAATTTCAATCTTTTATCTCATTTTTTTAATTAAAAAGTTTCAAAATATACTGAAATAAATTAGTGTAATATTCTCAGAGAAAGTTTCGGCTTTAAACTACCTATAATGCTGGCGAAACTTAAAATGCCACTGATTTTGGTGTGTTAAACTACGCTGCTCAAACTTTCAAGGAAAAAATGGTTAAATGACAATTTATTTAATTGTCATATTACCATATCCAAATAAAACGGTCAAATAACCATAAATAAGATAGTACTGTGAACTGTGAGAAAAACAGTTTATTAACTGCTTTTGTCTGTACGACTCGATCCAACTAGGCCCATCTAATGACGTAGTGACACCATAATATTTCCGCCAATCCATTCAACTCAAAAAGAGTTTCCAGTCTCCAGAAATCCGCCATTTTTTGTGACACTGGACTATTAGAATATGATACTCTCATTAACGTATAGATGGTAGCACCATAAAGCTGCTTAACACATAAAGTCTAGTATTTAGCATATCTTACGTTAGGTGAAACAACCAGATAATCTAATTAAACCACATTCTATGGTTTACTTGATAAATCTCAACTCAAACACTGCCTAACTCCAGTGCCCATTACCCAACGAACAACCTAGCTCCAGTATCCAGTTAGATTTCTTTCTATGGTTTTGAAACCATGCTAGTTGTAAATTGCTTAAAACCATGTAGTTTTGTATTTATGGATTTTTTTTAAACCATACTAGTTGCAAACGGTTTCGAAATCGTAAGGGTAAAAAACGTTCTTTACCGTAAACTTTATGGTTAATTAACTGCTGCCGGTTATTTTATAATTATTTTAGAATGAAATTCTAACGGAGTATAATATCGCTCAAATTTGTTTAAACCTAATTTTGGTGCTAATTGGACCATCGATTGTAATAAATATTGACAAATATTGTTGTCATACTCAATCTTTCTTGAAGTTGATGGCATGATAATATGCTACAGCTTAAACAGAAACGCTTTTTCATTAAACATCTTCTTATTAAGTTTGTATCAAATTTGCACACTACTTAGGTTCAAAATACAGATATTATGGTTCATTGAAGCGATTATTTTTTTAAATTCACAGTTTCAGAAATTTTCCTAAATCTACTCGGGCAGCTTAAAAAAAATTATGAAGCCAATATTTAATAAAATCTTATCATTAAATGAAACAGTGTGTCAATATTAATATCTTAAGTTTCTTCGTATATTCAACAAAATAAGCTACTAAACTGTTTAATTAATATATTTCATATCTAAGCAAATATTGTATAGTGTATTTAATAACACTATGTTTATAATATTAACCATGAAAAAAACTCATTTAAAAAGGAAATTTTTCTAATAGAAAATAACGAAACTTGAGTCTAAAAAGCTTTTCAAAAGAAAAATTTTAATATTTTTTATCCAAGAAGCAATATCAAGGCGTAAAATCCTACCAATCCTCACGAAACTCGATTTCCTTAAAACTTCTTTTTGAACAGATGGCTAAACTAAGCGAATGAAGCTTCAAGCGAATTTAGGAAGAAGACAAAATAAAATCCTCTAAACGTTTCAATGAACATGAAGCAGAAGAATCTTTTTTTACAATTTTTTTTTGTAAAACATCAAAACAGATGTTACAATAGATAGTTTAAAATTATTTGAAATCGAAATGTTGTCAAATGTACTACTAGAATATTTCGTATAAAAGTAGCGAAAGTTCTGCTTCAAGCATTCATAGTGCCTATGTATATTACTCTACTTGAAATACTGGCCTTCTTCGTACTTTTTATAAACTTCTAACTATATTTTTGATTTAACTATCAAAACGATTTACGTACTAACTATATTTCTGATAAGTTAAAATAACTCTAAATCCCTTCGAACATTTTGAATGAATAATTCAGACAGATAAATGTAAAAATAAAATATAAATAAAAATGAAAGTTTCACAGTTAATAACCGTCCGTAAATGTCACGCTTCTAAAAATTGGGAAAATTTTTGACGAGGGGCGATAGGGACAAAAAAGTGTGACATTTTGGTTATCTATCTATCAATAACAGATAAAATAATCAATAACAGATAAAAATATTTATAAACAGATTAAATATTTTTATGTAATTAGTCTTTTACATTTTTTTTTCATTTTCATCAAAATTAGTGCGCAACTAACCGTTATTACTTTTGTGCTCATTAATATTATCGAAACAAATTGTTAAAGTTGAAAAATAAAATTTGAAATATGATCTAATACATGTGCTTTGTTTCTTAACTGCTAGTATATATGAATGTTATATAGCGTGACATGTAACCCGGGGAGTTAAGGTGAAGCGTGATACTTCATCACAAAGGGTAGAGAATCAAAAATATTGAAAAAGTGTGTGACATCATTTATGACAGCCACTCAATTTTTCTAAATGCTAAAAACTCATAATTAGAAAATAATAAAAACGGAATGAATTATGAAAATGAATAAGCTGTTTTTTTTTTATTGAGAAATAAAATTGCAAAATCAAATATTATGATTCCATTTAAATTGAGACTTAAAATATAAAAATGTATTTGATGTACAACAATGTTAGAAGTTTTGGAGCATGTTTAACAGTCGTTCAATCACTTAAGTTTGCCACAACCTTATCCTGGGTCTAAATTGATCTCTTGTGAAATCTCTTTCACACTTTATTAAGCAGCACATTGAATTTATAATATGTTACTCATTTTACGTAGTAAAATTGTGCACTGTATAATATGTTGAACTTATGCCAAACTTAACTAATAAATTCTATATTGAACTTATTTTTCTGAAATTATAGATATTTAGCGTCGATAATAGCTTCATTTTGATGTGTCATCACTGCAATGTTAAACACTTTGTAATGAGAGAGAGAGAGAGAACTCTCTCAACACTTTGTAATGAGAGAGTTTTCTCTCTCATTACAAAGTATTTAACATTGCAGTGATGACACATCAAAATGAAGCTATTATCGACGCTAAATCTCTCTCTCTCTCTCTCTCTCTCTCTCCCTCTCTCTCTCTCTCTCTCTCCCTCTCTCTCTCTCTCTCTCTCTCTCTCTCTCTTGATCCAAAGAAGCAATTTGGATCAGTCTTTGGAGTAGTTTGGAGGACACTTCAATTATGTTTTAACCAGAGAAACAAAACTAAAATTTACCAACATTTATACTTGATTGTGTAGATGTTTCAGGAATATTTCCATTGTTCCCATAAATCTGAATCAAAAATAATCAAATTAAATTAAGTTAGTAGTTTCAAAAAATTTCCAAGAGGAATTTTAAAGTAATTTATTCATCACAAATGTTTCAAACTTCGGGGAAAATGTAAATTGTGTATATATCTTTAACTTTTTCATTTTGATTCCAAATGAAAAATAAATGCTTCTATTTTAAGGGCAATTGTAAATTATGCAAATTTAGAAGTGTTCCATCGAATAAGATAATCTAAATGTAATTATGAGAGAAGAAAACTCCAAATCAAGATACTTTGCTGCTTAAGAAAAAGAGAAAAAGACGAAAATTATGCTTTTTTGAATTTAATGTTTTTCTTTTATTCTTAAAAAGAGTAACTATATCATATAAGACATTTGGTATAATTAATTATTACGGACCACGTTTTTCATTTCACTGTCAATTGAAGTGATTTATTGCGAATTAAAACAGCAATAAAAGGAGCATTTGATTAAACAAAGTATAAAAAGGCGAAACCGCAGCTTTTATGGGGAAATTTAAGTTAGAGTAGAATAAATGAAATAAATACTTTAATCAATTAAATTTTAAAATGCTTATTTAAATATAACTTTGTGATATTTCCCTTCGAAATTGTTTTATAAATACAATCTGTTAATTAATTCTGTTCATTTTATCATTAAATTATTCCTAGTACTCTAAACATTTTCTAACTAAATTCTGGTAAAACTTTCATAAAGTCGAAACCTCGCGTGTCGATATCTATTTTAGGGAGTCGCTAATTAACTGGGGTCTCAACTAATATCAATTCCAGTTTCTGTCATGTCTCCGCCATTTTTTTAACTAAAAAATGTTTTAAAAGACGCAAATTATTTTAATGTTTAATTCAATCGCTTCCGTTAATAATATTTAAGTTATTAAAAAAGAACGCTATTAGGCTATTGAAAAAAAACTCCGAAAAATACAAACTTCTTCACCAAAGAGCTGCAGATTGGTAAGCTTCGTCAATTATTGGTGCCCAGGTTTAACTTCACAATTTGAAGAATTTAAGAACGCTCGATACGAAGTAATAACTTGAAATAAAGTTATCATTCCCAATATTTATGGAGTTTTTCAACACCAAATTCAGATAGGAATGACACCACGGTCTCTAAAGTGTACACTGTAAAAAAGTTTAGTTCATCTTAACACTAAAAATGGTGACAAATACTTAACGCCAAATTGGTGTAGACCCAAGGATAGTTCCTGGAGTAGTGGAAATAGCGAGAATAGTCTTTACACTACTTGGTATAAAGTAGCTTCCACTATTTCTGATATTCAGAAACACAAATATTTTTAATCACAGTAAATTAAGATAAACATAAGAGTCAGTAAAGTTATTTCTACGATACTATAATGTAAGAACTATTAATTTAGGTTGCATATGTATGCTAATCTAGAAATAACATTAGTTTTTAAATTTAAAAATACGCGTAGTGCAGAGAGAATATTATGACGATTTCGAATTAGGCTAAACAAATCCGAGGCGGCTAGAAGAGATATACTATAAAATTCTTGAATGCAATTTACAGTGACTTAAAAACTAAAATATAAGTATCTTTTTTACACAATTAAAAGCATACATAAATATTTAAATGGCGAACTTTTGTTTCAGTTACCACATTAAAGGCAACAACTAACTCAAACAAATTTCTATTCAAATGAAAACAATATACAAAAATAACACAAAAGTTAAGTTTTCGGAAGCGAAAATATTTAACGTATGGTGTGAAGAAGCGTAAATTTGGTGTAAACTTTCCTATTATACAAGTTTTAGACTTATTTACACTCTTTAAATTTTATATGAAATGATACACCATAGTTTTTACAATACACAGGTTTATCTGTTATAACCCCTTCTTACTTTTCTGTGTTAATTATGCTAATAGTAATGCCCTAATATTAATTTTTATTTCAATATAATTATAAATAGGTTTGAACACTTCTGTATTTTGACCCTACATAAATTAATCATACGTGTTTATCTTGATTAAAAAATCGAGCAAAATTTAATGAAATATTATTTCCGCCTTTCAGAAATGATTTTAAAGAAGAGTTTTAATTAATCAACTTTATTTTATTTTAACAAAAAAAAAGGAATCAAACATTTCAAACATGGCTCTAATCATCTTGAAAAATGTAATGATAAATACAATTTTTTATTCATTATGGAATCGATAATTTTACTTAGAAAAAAACAAGCCCTTTTTTCCGAAAATCATGAAAAAGTTCATCATTAGAAATATAGAAAGACAATAATGATAATTTTATTCTTTTAAATTTAATAGAAAGAGAGAAAAAATATATTAGTGCTGTCAAAATTTACTCGCATCTGCGTTAGGTCCTTCGTTATTTTTTAACAGTCTGTGCAGATTAAAAATAATAAAACGTCTTACTTAGTAAAATTCTCCATACATAACAAAATTAAAAGCTTCTCGATATTTTTTTCAGTAAAGAAAAAAAGCAAAGTTACAAAAGAGAAAATAAGTACCTGTATTTAGAGACTTCTTAATGGTTGTTCTAATGTCTTTTATTTCGCCTCATCTCTTCCTCTAATAATTTTAAAAATAATTTTTTAAAGTGTATACATTAGTTATGCAGATATTGCGAAGAGAATATTCCACTTTTTTTAAACCTGTCAGTAAGCTATTTAACACATCAAAAATATATAGAATTCAAAAAATTTCTTAATGGAAAAGCAGAATAATCTAGATGACTTGTAACTTTAACTTGAAATGATAAAATTTAAAAAAATGTCTTGATGTCTTAACGAGCGGAAACAAAAACAAAAATAATAAATAAATAAGAATATCATGAAGACTTTTTTACAGCAACGCTAATATATCTGAAAATAATGATGATTTAATTTTTCTTTAATTCATTTCAAATATGATATTCATAATTTTTCTTCGCGTTTTCTTTTTAAGGATGTTTTCTTCCGATATTTAAGTATGGATCAAGAAAAATGCTGCATTTTTATTCTCATTAAAAAATATTAGCTTTTGTTTTCACATTGTGAAATAATTTTGTAATCATCAAATAACATTGTCATCAATGTGAAATAATGTGGAATATGAATATTTTCTTTTCAATTAAGTGGAATAATGCAAAAAAATTTTCATTACGGTTTTGTTTAAAGCAATGATGAGGTGTTCCAGCCCATATAAAAATGTCCAACTCTTATTCGCCTTTCTCAGAAACCGATTTTAATTTTTTTTTTTTTTACTTCAATCTTTCACTCTTTAAAATGTTATTTTAAAAGTAATTAAAAATTTAAAACAAGAAATGCTTAACAAAAATTTATTTTTTATTTAGTTAATTGAAAAAATTTTGAATTTGTATTGTTACGAAAAATCTGTTTAATTTAGCTCTCAAAATTTGTGCAACTTATAAACAGTTAATTTACTATGTTAGTCTTAATTGATTCAAAATTAATGCATACTTCAAGAGCAATTGGATACTCTATACCCGCTCAATATAAAAATAACTATATTTAATCTGATTTTACTCAGAAACTACGAAATCGATTTCACAAATTTCTATTTATCTAAACCATATACTCTTCTAAGCTATTAAAATAAAGAATTTTTGAAAATTATCCCTACTTCCTACTATGAAACTTCCCTACTATGAACTATTTCTTCGTGTACTTCTGAACAGATCAGAATAGGAAAACGTCCCGAACCACCGACTAACGATATTTCAGTGCATGCACTTTTAATCTCGATGATGTGCCCTTACTCCCCTAGAAACTTATTACAACATTTATCGTAACATCGGATATCAAATTTTCAAAATTTATCTTCTCAGGAACGATTCCACCGTTTTTGCTCAAATTTTGTATTTTGCCATGTAAAATTACATTCTTTAAAATAATACAAAAAAAATTGCGGACTTTACAGTTCAAAATGCTTTGATCATTATTAAATAAAATGATAAAAAAAATAACAAATTTTTACTAGAACCTTACTTTTCGCTTGGGAACTTCTTCAGATAAACGTATTTTATATGTGCGTACAAAAAAACTTGTCAATTCATTTAAAAAAATTCTAGTGATATGGTGAAATACACAAAAAGTAAGATTAGCTTTAAGGGATCCAAATTTTGGATCGTGCTCCTGACCAAACTATTGGGACCATATTTCTTAGATTACGGCTACCTCCTACATTTAGAGTGTCAGAAAGGTGAATTCGTAGAAGAAAAAAAGAGTTCAGAGAAAGTATGTTTCTGATTTCGCAACCTTAAATATTATTTGCACGTATTAAAGATTGAGTCCTTAAACGTGAAGATCCGATCATTAAATCTAAAATTATTCTTAGCATCAATTAACTCTTTACAGAAAATTAACAAAAATCTAATAAGAGAAAGAAGGCATCTTGTCTAATGAAAATTCTTTACTCAAATGACACAGTCACAAATATTCAACGTCAATGACCAAACGATTTGACAAAAAAAAAACATGTTGTTCATAGGATAACATGTAATAGTGGCATATTATTATATGCACAACAACATGAAAGATATTTATTTATAATTATAATTTAATGTAATTTTTTCCCGGTAATAGTGTATTGCTCTAATGGGACAGGGATAGCCTGGTCGGTAAGGCTCTAGGCCCATGTCCGAGAGTTCGTGGGTTCGAACCCCGCCAGAAGACATGTAATAAATGATTGATGATGCACGTTAAATCTGTCGAGTGGCAAGGTCCTCCATGTTTGCATAACAAATCAATACCTCTGAGGGTACTGGATTGGAGATTGATCGTTCTCTGATTCAGGTCAAAATTACGATCTGTGGGATTACGGGTGTGGCACGAAAGAGAGAGAATGTTATTGGTTTTCTAAGCTCTAGTGAACTGCGCTTTTAGCCTCTTATCCCTTCTTGTGAAGGGTTGCTGAGGTGAACTCAAAGCAACCCTTTGTGACCATCTCTTATTATTCAAGAATGCAGTAAAATATTTTCTGATAACATCATGTTCTCGCTAACAATGTTCGTCAGAAGATAGGGCATCAATTAGTATTCCCCCATTTTTTTCGTAAACTAATTAGCAATATTTATTTATAATTTTTTTTTACCCTTTTAATAATAGAATAAAAATAATGTTTAAACAATAAAAAAAAAATTTGTCTTTTTAAGATGGCAAGGTGTTTTCAAATTCATGATTAACTTGAAGCCTCTTGATTAAATTTTATGTATAACCAAGCGCCACTGCGCAGTATACCCTACGCTGATGTTTTTTTTATGGTTAAGAGCCACTGCACTGTATACATTTTTCTAGCATACCCAACACTGTGTTTTTTTTTTTTAAATTAAGCACGGTGCATAATTGCATAAATGCAATACTACCATTAAACATATTATATTCTAGTTGTAAATCTCCCTCTAATTCCAATATCTCAAATTTAATCCTGGCATAAATTGGTAGTATATGTTTCTGTATATTATTTTTGGCCAGATAGAAACTACATCAAGATAGTGCTTCACTTTTATGAATTGGACCCTCACATGCTGAGGAGAAGAGGATAGGAGTTTATCCCACTCCTACTAGAAGCGCAATTCACATACTGTTAGGACTGGGGGTTTCAATTGAAACAATTGAGCGCAGTTCACCATCCCTCTTTTCTTCTTCTAACTACGAAAGTTTGTGCATCCATAAGTATAACGTGTAAAAAGATACCTTTACTCATAAGAAAGCATTGTGTTTTGAGAAGAAATGCACTAGCAACAAAATAAGCTAATTCATTTGTTTTATGTATTACTGCGGGTTAAAGTTTAAAATCTTTCAAAACTTAATTAATTGTTTGTTTGCTTTTTTTTTCAATTACTTGTTAATTTGTGTAAATAGAAGTCATTTATAATGATCGTTTACTTCAAACAATTGCAAACAAAGTATTTTTATTTCACACATCTTTATTTTCAAAAAAACGTGACTACAAACTAATTGCCTACTCTAAACTTCATTTTTACCTCATACTTTTAATATAGCGATAAAAATTAGAAACTAAGCAATGCTTTTAAAATCTTTTTCGATAAATAGCAGCCTTTGAGTTGACGCTTATATATATCCATATATTTTTAAACGTCTCCTCTTTTTTTTTTATTCCCTCCAATATCTTTGCATCGTGTTGTTTTTTTTTATTTTGCGCACAAAAAAGAAAAATGCTCAGCAAATTTATTGAGCCTGAAAATAAGTGTTTAAGGTTTTTTTTTTTCGGTAATTTATAGGAAGATCAAAAAAGTTTTCCGACAGGTTTGGACATGCCACTTAAAAGAAACTTGACACTTAAGCATGAAAAAAATAAAACTGAACAAAATGAAGTCTTTCCCGTTTTTTCTACACTTAAAAATAACAAAGCAGCATTAAGATTTAGATATTATTTTTATTTCTGAATATATTTATCTTTAGTAATTGCATAGGCAAAAAGTTTTCCAGAATCTAAATTAACTGAGATGTAAAATTTAATTATATTACACCATATTTTTATTTGTTTTATAGAAATTTGTTAAATAATATATATATATATATATATATATATATATATATATATATATATATATATATATATATATATATATATATATATATATATTCAAAATGAAGAATAAAACAAAGAAAAATTATAGACATATGAAAAAAAAAAAGGGGGTGGGAAATAATAAGTAAAAAAATTAATAACAAACAACATTTTATTAAAAAGGGAAAAAAAATGAATTGTTAATTAAAAAACCGGAAAAAAAGCCGGAAAAAAAAAGATATAATCTTTTCTTCAGCCCACACGATTATATCCGCAAAACAGAGTGCTTTCTGATATTGTATCAATAAAGCCAAAGCAAAATTTATTAATACAATAGTGTGAGGAGCACTCAAAAAATTTTTTTATAAAATAACAACATAAAAATAGATCATAAAAAGTAAAAATAACATGTAAAAACAGATCATAAAACATTAAAAAGGGGGGACTATAAAGCGAGTAGCAAAATCATAACAACTTACATGGACGGATATTTTTCAAGAATGATTTAAAAATGTTTTCGCAGAGAGATTGCCAGATTACAAAATATGAAAACACAAGATGAAAACAAAAGCGCAAATTGAGTGTAACAAGAGGGTTTTAAAGTGTCGTTCTTACTGCACTGCTGAAGTGATTTGTTATTCTGAGTTTTGATTTGTTAGTTACCAAGGATGGGCCCGAAATGGATGTGCGCAAGGTAATATTATACTGGATAATTTTAAAAATTGATCATAAATAGTTTTAGAAGATAGATGTTTATTTAAGAAAAAATATAAAATAGAATAGAGAAACATAAATTGCCTGCTTTGTAAATAATTTTAGCCGCGGATTTGCATGATATGGATTAGCACATAAAAAAATTATTTAAATTATCAAAGAAAAAATTTTAATAGATAATTTTAACACGGATTTGCCCGAAATGGATTTGCACATGGAAAATTGTATAAATTAATAAAGAAATTTTTATCATATATATATATATATATATATATATATATAAAATACTATAACATATTTTAAAACGCAATGTAAACGAACATAATATATCGAAAGAAAAATTATGTGAAATCATTTCAAAACAGTAAACGAATTTCTGTAAAATTAAATAATATCTTTTCAAAACTAATTTATTCACACTTTTTCAAAAAACGGAGAGATAAATAAATGACACATATTTTCAACCAATGGATTTTTTAAAAAAATAAATTTTTTTGCATTTTAAAGATAAAACGTGATACTTTAAAATTTTATATTAATTTTTGCAATGGAATATGCATAATTTTTTATGAGTATAAAAAGTTTTATAGCTCAAAAATTTGGTCAAAAACACCTTTATCAAGAATATGAATTTGAGAAAATGTTTTGAATGTTTTTAAAAATGAACGATCTCCATTATAGTTTTAGTATAATCTTCCTTTCCAGAAAAATTTTAGTTTTTATGTGATGAAAAAACGCACTTTAAGTCGAAAGTTTAAAAAAATTTCTACATTTATTCTATGGAACACGGTGATAGATATGCATGTCAAATGTTATGGTAGGTATGCAAAATTTGTGTTTTTATATGAAATAGTTATTTTAACAGTTAATCAAATGAAGCAAAATTATAATGTATTAATCATTAAAGTAAATGTAAAAAGTGTACAGAAGAATTTTTTCTAATTATCATTAAAGAAAACAATATTAAAATTTAATTTTACGAAAAATATTTCTTACCAAGATTGAGAAACTTAGATCGAACATGATTTATCTTTTTTGGAAGTTTGAACTTATAAGCAGTTAATAATTTCTCTTCGAACTTTTTTAAATAGTAATACAAAAGTACTTGGTTGTTTGACATAAAGTTTGAATCAGAATTTTTCACAAGCATTATTTAATCACAAAAAATGATTTAAAAAGTATTCACAAAATTCGAAAAGAATAACTAACACCATATATTTTTAATCACAACAAAGTTGCAAAGCTTTTCAGCTGTTCTAGTTACACACATACAAATTAGTTTCGTTTTCCTTAACTTTTGATAAAAGTATCCTGAAAATCGTTTTATTATCAATTTCCTACAATAGCCATTGCCATTGCAGTAAACTTAAACTTTTATTAAACTTACAAATTCTTATTAAACACATAAATATTCTAAAATGGAATTCAATAAATTTAAGCAAACGATTTTTATAATGATGAAGTGTTTGTAAAATAATACTATTATGGACAATTAAAATGTCTATCGACAAAGTCAATTCTTCAAAGTTTTGAAAAAAAGGTAGAGATAACTTCCAATTGATTTGCTAATTTAATTCTGATAATTTTTATTTACATCATTTGAACGCAACCATTTTTAGATGTTCACTTTGCCTGTAACGTTTTAATGAAGCATTCAATAAATCGAAACAATATTCCCTTACATTCGAAACATCAAAATAATTTGCCCAACTCTACTCTCATGTTTGGTTACACTTCTCGAGATCCTGATTTAAATTTCAGATTTAAAAAGGTCGAATATTCTGACTGTACTAATACGTGTATAATTACTGACTTTGGAATTTATATGTAGACAAATTAAATCTGCTGTTTCAGGAATTTTTAGCCCTTGTTTGGCAATTTTTGTCACTATTTTAACTAAAGGTTCTCAGTTAATATCTAACTTTAGTTAACGAACAAACTTATAAGTTGGTGTTAAAACATTTTGTTTCAATATTATTTGTGATGAATTCAGGTGAACAATTTCACTGATAAATAATTTTCATACTAAAGGCTGAACTCTAAGAACAATTTAATGAATGATAAATCTACCAGCTGAACTGAACTGTTCGAAGAGCTACATCCAATCAGAGGGGAGAGTCATTTGTTATTCCGAACATCCTTTACGAACCACAAGAGGTGATACAGAATGGATCCTGGTAGTTAAGCTACATTATTGGAATGAACTTTTTTTTCTTCTAGGTGGCAACAGGCCTTTACCTAAGCCGTAGCTTGAATCTGGCGGGCAGTTCGTTGTGTGTAAGCTCTCAAGTGAGGGGGCTTAGGCCCCCAAGCTTCCTATTATTTTGAGAGAGGTGTAGAGTTCTGTGGAAAATGATAGTATATGCCTTTTAGTGCTAAGATGATTTCTTTTCTTGATCTTTGCACATCAGAGATACCAATCTCTTTTTTGCTGTATAAGCTATTTTGAGTTTACTTATCACTTGAGATATGTAGAAAGCATTTAATTTGTTTTTAAAAATGATGTAAATTTTGAATTTTGTGCCTTCTTCACATGTATGCCATGTGATACATATTTAGTCTGGAATAAATTGTTGCAAGTATACTTCCATGTTCTTTTTTTCCTTTTAGAATCTCATTTTTTTATTCAACCAAAAATTCTTGAATCAAAATTATCAATTTATACTAGAGAATGTTACTAATGTATTTTACAGCACGTGTCTCTATATTTCATTAAGTTCTCAATTTAGATCCGATTACTACTCTCATAATTTTACTCTAATGTAGTAATTAATTTATTACATTCTTCGCACGTGCCTCCACATAAATTTAAATTGATTATTTACTTAAAATTCATGTACTATCGATCACAGCCATTTCTGAGCTTAAGGCGATGAAATAATCATGTTAAATGCTTTAAATGGATAGATCTAAATTTAAGAATATCTTTTTAATGTTCTCAGTTAACCTCCACTAAATTCAAATTAAATATTTCCTTTTAAACATTAATAGTTGGCTTAGTCTAACGAAAATCAATAGCAAATTAACTCTCTCACAAAAATCTTGCGTTCTAAAATTGTTTCTTGAGATTTGAACTCACAAAATTTCTTCATTCTATTTATGCAAACCTTTAAAAAGGAGAAAATTTTTAATAAAGGCTTAATTTATCTAGAGTTTTGAATATTGTAAGCATAATTAAAGCTCTTTTGTAGAAAATGATGTCAACTTAATACTGATACTAAAATCAATCCAACACACAAAAAGGATGGAAAAATTTAATAAAATTATTTCAAATGGTGTAATATTTCATATCTTTCTCGCTTTGAATTTATATTATAACTATTTAAACTTTTATGTTAGCACGTAATTTTATTCAAAAAATAAAAATTTAAAAAATAAACTTTTCTCTCTCAGAAACTCCAGACATACAAATTAAGGGTCTGGTTCATTTCATCGACAATCACTTCATCGACAGGCCATTTCATCGACTAGGTCATTTCGTCGACAGGCCATTTCATCGACAGGGTCGTATCGTCGACAGACCATTTCATCGACAGGGTCATTTCGTTGATAGTGTCATGCCTAATTCTGAAACTATTTTAGAGATTTACTCTAAGTATTTTTATTATTAATTAGAAAAATGCTATTATTTAATTTTTATACTAAAGTAAAATTCTCTATTGCTGTGTATTGTTCCACTTGCACTACCCAAGTAGCACAGGGATATTGTAACAGCTTTAGTTTACATCGACCGACATTGTCAATATTGGCGAAAATCGAAATTGTGTGTACGATATTGTACGATTCCCGTCGATTTCACATTAAAAATATGTTTGTAAAACTTATCATTTAAAACTTTATTGTGTCCTTAAATCAAAATTAATCATTTAAAAGACAAAAAATGACGTCAAATTGTTATAATTCCAAAAAATAAGTTTAAAATATAAATTTAGAGACATCCGAACAACCCCGGACAATATTTGATATCAATATTGCAATCGTGTTTTTGTCACGACATCGATTTTTTTCTCTAAATACTGAAATCTACGATCTATACCACTCGGAACCGTAACCATAACCCGTTAAAATGCTGTTTATCATTTACCGCTACACCTGCGATCTATTTATCTTTTGTCTACTTATATTTAAATCTAATTTCGTCTCATAAGATTTATACCTTCGCTCATAATGTAAATGGAATGAAAATTATTTTGATTTAGCGAGCCCGAAAACTCAAACCAGCTGAAGATGAAGGGGAATTAATGCACCTTGTTGAACTGAACGAATTCTCTGATCTTGGCAGGTATGTGCTGTTTTTAATATATATAATTAAATTATATATTGCAAGAATTTCATTGATTTCCACCTTTTTCTTGTCCAGGCTGCTTAACTATTTAATTATATCACGTTATTCAATTCTCATATTCACAAGCAGTGGCGTAATTTTATAGTATGTTTGGAGATGTTAAGCCTTCTGACATGCTTATGTTTATATTTTTCACACCTGCCAAATTGTACGTTTGATGAAAAATATTTTTTAATACTTGAACTAATTAAAAATTTAAGAGCTAAGTGAGCTAACAAATGGATCATATTTGCATATTTTTTAATTATTAATTTGTCATGGTAGATTGAAATGTTTTTTTTTTCGAAATTTTAAATTGAAGATTTAGTATGTCTACTAGATTGATTTGATATGTATACTGAAGATTTAATAAGATATCTAATGTTGCTGCTAGTAAGAAGTTTTTTTCTTAACCGTACAAGTTTGCAGTATATATATATATATATATATATTTATAGATATATATGTGTGTGTGTTTATGTGTATAATTATTATTTAATATTATGCTTACTGTATCTAATTAATATCTAATGTTTAAATTACAAAAAAATAAGAATTGAATCATGAAAATTTTATGTGTCTACATCTTACTTACCGAACCGAGTAGCTCATTAATCAAGTAATTCATAAGTTCAGAAGGGGTTTTAACTTACATAAACTGAAGTTTGTTGACTATTAAATTATATCACATTATTCAATTCTGATATTCCCAAAGATCATGTTTACTTTTATTAGTTCTGTGCACTATAACAATTTGTCTGCTTTTCTCGGACTAAAAAAATGTCTGAAAGATGACGAACTTGTTCAACGTTCCTCCCATTTGCTCTTGCCAAAGAATAGGATCCTGATACTATTCTTTGGGTACATATATGTATTTATTAGGGTATCAGCACACCTAGAAAGTCATGGATTTCTATATTGAACAAAATTTGTCATGATCTTTACTATTATTTTTTTAAAAATTGCGGATTTAGGTTACTGAAAAATCTTAACTTTAAAAATGGAATCCCCCTAATTTCATAGCGTTCTGAATATCTGAATTTGTAACAAAATATTCAATCTTAATCGTATTTTATTAAAATATAAAATGTTTCAATTGTGTTCTTTAAAATTATTAAGGAAAGAACATCCTTTCTAGAGCGAATAATCTTTTAAACTTCAGTGATTTCAGAATCTCATTAATTATTTTATTTGTTTTATTTTTTTTTTTATTTTAATCAATTTAAAATTCTTGTTTAGGCTTTTTATGTTACACTTACTTTTAAGGAGAAAAAAAGCAGCCTTAAAAAGTTATATAAAAGTTATTTACTTTTGTATTTTTATTCTGCTGTTTAAATGCTTCAACTCTTTCTTTACTCAATTTTTAAGTTTAATATCAATAAATGAGAAGATTTAGAGCCCCGTGGCAGATTTGCAGAGACACAGCAACATTTTCGCTGAACATTACAAAGTTCTTGCAGAAAGATTTTTCTTTTGAAAAAAAAAATTACCTTTATTTTTTGACAGAAATTTACCAGTTATATTTGAATCATGCATTTGAATAATAACTTTTTGGCATGTTCAATATACGCCAATAGTAACGTAAATTGATGGGTTTTTTTTTTCTGTTGTATTTTCGTCAGTTATTGATGTTGATTTTCAAGTGGATTTTAAATATCCCGATAAGCAACCTGAAAAATTCGAATCTTGTATTTGGGTATTTACTTTTTAGGTCAATAATTCTGTCGAATTTTATCAGTTATTGCTATTGATTTCTCCATAGTTTTTAAATCTGATATTTATTATACGATATTTTTATACAACAGCCTAATCAAGAAACGAAACACTCATTTGAGGTGACCAATTCGTGTGAATTTGTTGTCAATCTTTTTTTTTCGCCGAGTACTACTGCGGATTTAATAATTTGCAATTTTTTTTACTGTGATGACAAAAGGCGAAGGAAATAATTTCTATATCCCCCTGCCTCCCAACAAAATACGAAAATGTTGCATGTAATGTTATAATAAAAATTATACGCTCAATTTAAAAAAAAGTTATACATAGTTTTTTGTTTTAAACACAGTGCTTTTGTTATTTTAAATTAGTAACATAACTGTTTATTTTTGTGAAAAGTATCTTGCAGAAAGATATTAGTGCTAGAGAGTTTTGTCGCAAATAGCTGGAAAAAATTCTGCTTCAAGGATTCAGAGTATAACAGCTTTGGTTATACCTATCATTTCAATTAATGTTATTATAATGCTTTTTTGAATTTATTGTAGTGTTTTTGTCGGATAAAATAGTAACTTCGGTAAATCATGACAACTTCTTGGAATTATTGATGGAAAGTCAGGGATTTGAAAATCTAAAGTGTCGCAGATACCATGTACATATCAAAATGAAAAGCAATCCATAGCTGAATATATCCCAACTTTGCAACATATTTTAACTTATGTGATTCTTAAGTCATATATGACTGCACAGTCAATAAAACACTTATCACATGATAAGTGTTTTAATGGTATGGGTATTTCTCCGCACACTATTTATACATAGAATTCTTGATAATTGGATTCGTTAACATACAATCTGATATTGCAATGTTTAATATATTTATGCACAGGCCATTGCTTTGGAAGCTTCTCATACAAAGTAAAGAACTAATGCAAGAACTCTTTTAGAGAATAAAGTGACTGAAATAAGAAATAATATATTATAAAAATAAAAAATGTAGATAATTCCTTTCTTCAGCAATCCTATGCCCGTTTTACTTGTGTGGTCTTAATTGATGATAAAATATGAGGTACATTTTGTATTGGTTATTAAAACATTATATATATATATATATATATATATATCTTTTTTTTTCTTTCAGATATGTTATTTTGAAACCATCTGTAAAGGCTATTTATGTTCTTTTACTTCAACACCATCTTGGAATTGGCGATGAGGAAACAGTGTTTTGAAAGCCTCTCAGCTGTTACAAACGCCATCTTATGTAATTTTATAGACTTAGAATTTTAAAATTTGTAATAAGACTTTACTTTTTCGTGAGTCATTATCTTGCACTAAAATGGATCAGTTATTCCTTAAATTAACTACCCTGGTCCTTCCTGTTTTATTTTGCTTAGTTTGTATTCTGAACTCTAATACTTTTACAGCATTGTATGTTTCAAAGTTCAAAAGTTAGCCGCTCTTAAGGTTTTGTAATGTTTTTCATGGCATCTTTTCTCAACCATGGCATCTTCTTCTAGTTATCAGGGTTTGTTGATTTAAATCAGCTTGATTTATTACATGATTTAAATCAAATGATTTTTTTAAAAAAAAAATCATTGATTTTGAAAGTTAAAAAACAGTGTTTTTAAATTATTGATGCTTTTATTATTTTTTTTTTCTAGTTTTAAAACTTATTTTAAATAAATTGCTACATTAATTAATTTTAGTTATTGAAATTGCTTTCTTTCTTGGTGTATGTTAAATTCCAACACATTTGAAATTGCATTTTTAAAAAAAATTTTTGATTCTTGAGATTGATTGATGGCATTAAATGTACAAATTAAAGTACACATTTAATGCTGTCTTAATATAGACTTGCATAGCTGTAGAGAGTAATTAATAAACATGAATTTTTTTTAAAAAAAAAATGCAAATAATGTTAATTAAATTCTACCTTTTGATTAAAAGAGCATGGAATTAAAATCTGCATTATATTTTATTAGTGGAAAATGTTTATTTCTAAAGCTATAGTAGAAAGATGGGTTATATTAGAAAGAAATTACCCTAATATGTCAAAAATAGAAGGAAAGAAAAGGGGGCTGATGAATTCAGATGTTTTTTTTCCTGATATAGTGTCATTCTTCCCTTTCAAAGTCTATTTGAAGCAGCAGAGTTATTAACTGGTAATTTTTTCTCATAATATGTTTATAGTATCTTTGACATAATCGGATTTTCTATAAAGAGATTTTGTGAAAAAAAATTTCAATGAGTACATAGATTTTTTAAAAAACTTTTTAGCTTAACTTATCTATTTTGATATAAGATTAAAAATTTATTACCACTTAGCAGTACCTTTACAAAATACTTCACTATATCTAAATCAGCACTGTGGTAACCTCATGTTAGATGTGGAATTTGTATTGACTGGCCGGGTTCCAATCCCAGCCGATACTGGGATTGGAACCCAGATCACCTCATTGAAAGGTGACCAAATAATTTTAAAAAAATTATTTGAAGAAAAACTTTTTTCTGTCTATTATATTATAAAACATAATATTTTCCATATGTTATTAACTTACTCGTAAAGGGCCCCCATATAAAAATAGGCACGGTGCTCCTGGAAACATAAAAACTGCTCTGATTCTCTACAGAAGAATTGTCAACCTAGGGCTGTTAGTAGTACTTGCGTTGTGCTCATGTCTACTTTAGTTCATGTAATTTTTCAATATAACTATTTGTCTTTTAATTTAAAAGTATTAAAATTAACCACAGTTCATGTCTTTTTTTTTTTTTCAGCTGCTACCTTCAGACTGTTTAAAGAAACTAGCTGACTAGAAAAAGCTGAAAAATTTGGTGAAGTTCTTGCCACCGCCAATGACCGGAAAGGCAGGAAGACTAAGTTTGCCTCAACTGACACAGTTTTGTTTTAGAAACAATTGATTGTATTAAAGAATACAATAAATTATAGAAATTAGTATATTATTCTTTACTATTTAATAAAGATTATATTTCATTTACACATTTGACAACTGTTCAAGCCCTATTAGATATTTTGGCAACACTTTAATGGATAAAGGCTATAAGTAAATTAGATCGCAGCTTCATGCTTACCCTTTTTTAAGTCAGAAATCTGAGGAAGTGAATCCTGTTATTTTATTATAATTATCAGCGTAAATATTGCTCTTTTTTCTTTTTAATCAGTTTTCTTAAAATCGAACCTGATGCTGTGAAGATAAGGAATTTTGTTTTCCCATACATACTATTTTAATAAAATACAGATTATATAACACTGAAACGTCACAGCAAAAAAGTTTATCGTTTTAAATTAAACATATTGTGATTTTAATCTACGTAGCAAAATATAGATGCTGTAAAAATTATTGCACAAATCACTTAAAATATTAAAATTATTTCACAGTATAAATGGCTGCTTGTACCCTGAAAAAGCGAAGAAATATCTTAACAAAACTATTTACTTTCTAGCTTATTTTCTGGAATAATAGTAAAATATACCTGCCTACCCAAACTTATTAAATATTTATAATTAAAAAATTCTACAAGTTTTGGGAATAACAAATAATTTAATTTTAAACAAGCTAGAACGGTTTTGTTAGGTTTTTCCAGCTTACAAGCAGGCATGAATATTTTCAAAAACTAATTTTTATTTTCTCAAATAACGTAATTTTGGCGATTGTCTGCATTCCACAGCATTCATTTTTTAAATATCGTGTTGACGATGTCGGTTGACATAGTACAACGTTTGTAAATGCAGAGAGATGTCGATCGACGTTACCCAACGTTCCTACGATATCGAACAATATTGTTTTGCAATATTGAATATACGTTATAAAAGGGGTCCATTTTTATATAGTACAATATTTCGCTACGATATTGTACAATGTTCAAAACTAAGTTTTTACGATATCGTTTTTGTGAATTGTGCTACTTGGGTAAAGGAAGTTCGCTTTTTAAATTAATTGATAGGTAGTTAAGAAGCGTTTAATCGAGAATGGTTGATGCATCAAAATCTACTTTTCTATATCTAAATCGTAATAGCTTGACACTTATCTTCAGTATAGGTAAGGATTGTCTTCAGAACATTACCAAGCATGATATCCGGACCGTGGTCAACAGTTAATATAGTGTGACGTTAGCAATCAAATTATTTTTAATATCAGAGTAATAAAATTAGATATTCTTAGAATTGAAAGTAATAAAAATATATTATAACGAAAATTTAGACATTATTTCAAGGAGGGAAAAGCTAAATTTATTGCTGTAAAAATTTTCAACATTTTTGCATACATTTTAACAAAAACATAGACTTCAGTCAAATTCTCACGGAAATGAAAATCATCTTATCTGCATGAGTATAAAAAAAAATTATTTCTAGATTTTTTTCATGGAGGAAAAGAAATTTCTTAATGTTCACTTTAATTGCAATTTTAAACTTTTTATTTAGTGTCTTTGACATTAGGACAGGATGAATGAGTATGCTTATTTAAACATTCGAACTAAATAATCGAAATCGAACTTAGTCTTAGTTTCGTTACCACTATTAGAGTTTTCGAAGAACTATAGGAACGCAAACATGTTTACGTATTTATCGAGGCGGTTGTAGACTCCTACAATATTTAAAGTGCTACTCACCGGACCAAAAATGTTTAGAAACACAGGCGTAACGTTGCAGGCGTGTTAGTGTTTGCTCTTCACAAAATATATTTTCTTTATGGATAGTGAATTTAATTAAGGTATTATTTATTAAATTATAATCTAACTAGGAGGCTCCGCCCCCTGCTCGCTAACGCTCGCCAACCCCCGAGAATTGCTGCGCAATCCTATGTGGTTCACGCCGTGAACCATGGCTCGCTGCGCTCGCTTGCCAATGAGCATAATGTTCTAGCACAAAGACATAGTATATTATCATCAAAGACATAGTATTTTATCATCAAAGACATAGTATTTTATCATCAAAGACATAGTATTGTACTGATGTAGAAGAATTCTATCAATGTTCGTATTGGCTTTTAAAAAAGTATATTAGCTATTTACATTGTACATGGTGAAAAAATCAAAACATTAACTAAATGAGAAACATATTAGCAAAATAAATTATCAAATATTGCAGTTACTCACCTAAATTCAACTAAATGCGTATAATAAATTAGTTAATGCTAGAAATTCTGAAAGTTTTAGAAAAAAATTTTATTATTTAAAAATATAAACTTTAAACCCTAAATTTTCCTTGTGAGATAATAACCCTCAAAAAGTCTTTTATTTTCAAGAACACAAAAATTTGTTTTATCGCCAAATGAAATATTTTTTGGTGATCAGCATTATTGAAATCAATTTCTATATTAATTAACATTTGTGATAAAGTACATAACATTTTAGAACAAAATAAGGATGTTTTACATACAATAAATTAAAATGCATGGCTGTTAGCATTACCCGAGAAATACCACGTGGAGGTCGCCATGCTGCATTTCTAATCGGGGAGTTTTGATTTTGGCAGTTCCCCTTGCCTACTGCCAATAGAAGTTTCAATTAAATTTTTTCCAAAAAAACATTTCTTTCTGCAAAGCTCTAAGAAATTTTGAGCCACCTCATGTGACATTTGCCATGTGACATTTTTAGCAGCAATCATTGGTCGATTTTCTAACGTTGCCATTCGGGGAGTTGTAATGAGGCTTTTTTTTTTGATGCCGTGTAAGAGAAATATATATATAGATATTATTAAATTATACTATTATTAAACCATACTATTATTATTATAATCAAATTATAATAGTCTAATTTAATAAGAATAATAATAGCAGTAAATAAATAGTGAATTAATTCCTTTTTATTTGAAGGATTTAAATTAGACACATTTTGTTTAAAAGAAAATGAACAAAAAATAAAACTTGGAATTTAAACGTAAGAATAAATAACTCTTACTCTACAAAAAAGAAAAGAAAAATCTTGCAATTAAAATTTGACCAATTTTTGACTAGTTTAATTGCTCAAATTTCTAACTGATGTACAGGATGAAAACACAATTTTCAAACGCTTTCTGACCACTATTAGCAGAACTTATCGCCAATCAAAATTTTGATTATCTTCGGCCTGAACAAGACAGGAGACTCAAAACTAAAATGTAGAAAAAAATGAAAATAAAAATTGTTTATATATTTGAAATATCAAGTTTGTTCAGTAGACTAAAAATTTGAAAAAAACTTATAAACATTTTCACGCATAGCAAAAACCACAACGATAAAATTTCACAATAAACTTTTATCAGCTTTCAAAATTCCACTTTTTTCGTTTTGGTTACAAAAATTAACTTTTCTTTTTCAGTACACTTATCAAGCATGATGTTTAAAAACAGTTCCATTTCCGAAAACACTTTTTAAAGGGCTTCCCTTAGTGCTCGCCTTTAAAATATATACTCTCATTGCAAATTTTATTAATTTAAATAAATTTTTATTCTCTGGCAAATCGAAAAGAAAAAAATTTTAATATTTGATTTAAAAAATAAGTTTGCTAAACTTATTTTAATTAAACATTAATGAGAATAAAATCAGATGCTTATGGATGACTCTCCTCAATTATAAACTCAAAAGTCAATTTCTTTGTTATATCGTAATAAGTTGCTTTTTTTTCAAATGTTTTTAATCATAAAAACCAATTAGACATGTTTCCTCCCCTCCTCTGATTTGGAACCATTTTTTACACTATCATTTCGATTGCATCGCATACCGAGGATGTGGAGTCATTTCGAGTTTTTTCTTTTTACATTAACGAAGTTTATTTTATAAGGTAAAGGAACTTATAAATGCTTGGGGAACACATAGAATAAAATACATATTAAACATTGAAACGTTATAAATAATTAATTAAATAAGAAATAAAATAAACTGGAAAAGCGAGAACAAGATTTTTGTTGAAAATAACATTTCATTTAAATTTCACCAGAATTGTCAGAAACTTCCTTCTTCAGCACCATAGCTGACAAAGACATGAGGAAGAGGGTTAGAACAAAAATTTTTATCAACAATATTTTCCAATATGTTTTCCAAGTTGGATTTTCATTTTATTTTCCCCCACATGAAATTTTTAAGATTTTTATAATACTGGGACTGTATTAATGCGTCATTATGGGGAGACATTATTCATTATTTCACAGATTCATTGTATACTGTCTTTTTTTTTTCTTGCTAATTTCACACGTCATTCACTCCCTACATGAAGAATCATTCACAATAGTTGTTGCAATTGCTTTTGCGATAATAATCTATAATAATGTACATTAAAAATTAATTTTGAAAATAAATGTGTTAAATATGACTAGAAAAAAATTGTGTAATATACAACAAATGTGTAAAATACAAATAATGTTTCGTTTTTGCAACGTGATGTGAATAGAGGAGTAGGCTATTTAAAAAAAAAGTGCTTCTTTTCTGGCAACTTCAAAATACTATTAAGATTTTGCAACAGGCTAGGTTTAAAAAATTTCATCACAAATGTACTAAATTACAAAGAAGTGCAAGGGACATAAAGTCTAATGTAAAAAATCATAAACTAATTTCAAAATTACGCATGACTTTGCATACGAAATAACCTTTTCTACATATTATCGACAAAATGACCCCTGTCGAAGAAATGACCCTGTCGACGAAATAACCCTGTCGATGAAATAACCCTGTCGACGAAATAACCCGTCAACGAAATGACCTTGTCGATGAAATGACCTGTCGACGAATTGACCCTGTCGACGAAATGACCTAGTCGATGAAATGGTCTGTCGATGAAGTGGTGTCGATGAAATGGCCTGTCGATGAAGTGATTGTCGATTAAATGAATGCGACCCGCAAATTAAATATAAAGAAGTTTTATAATGCAATGCATTAAATTTAGCAAAACTAACTAAAATTTAGAATTTAAACTAAATTTTAGAGAACTAAAATTTTTAAATAAATGATGATTTTACCAGTGATTTTAAGTTGATAAAACGAAAATGATGAGGATATCTATAAAGTATAAAGAAAATATTATGCTATTTCCGAATATTATGGCTTTTCTGAAAGGCAGCCTGCGGTTTCTTCATTTCGTGACACAAAGTTAACTGTTACCCAACCTTAGAGCAGAAACGTAACTATTTGCCTCAATCTAGTTCAAGGGAGTCTCTTTAAACACCTGGATAGGGACTGAGATTTAATTCCTTACTCACGATCAAGTAGAACCAATTGACTTTTTTCTTGGCAACAAAGATTAAGTCAAATATTTACAATTAAAATGAAATACCTTAGAAGCTCCGGAAACAGTTATGGAAAATTCAGAAAAGTAGTTTGAGAGAATTTTATTGTAGTGTTCTTTCTTTAAAAAAAAATATACATTTAATTTCTTGATAAAAGAACAATAAACTCAAATTTGATAAAACCATGACAGATTTTTTCTTACTATTATTATTTTCTGCAACTTTCTCATGAAATTCTTCAAACATCATTAATTCTCTACTTGTTGGACAGAAAAAAAAATCACATTTCTCTTTAGCCGAAACAGTAGAAAGTGTGTTACAGTGAGTGCTGCTAGCGATTTCTTGTTGAATGATAATTAATGATCATAGGATCGAAGAAAGTATGTGGCCGAAACATCATTTAGTTTTGCTACGATCTGTTGTAAGAAAAATAGAACTATACCTTGAAAGGTTTGTTAACATATGGATTAAGTAAGAAGAAGACTATGATATAATTTAAAAGGAAAAAAATAATAAAATAGCGAAATTATGGAGTAATTTGACTAAGGGGTTCATTAAAGAACTATAGTAATGAACTATAAAAAAAAGTATTTGATTATTGACGAGGAAAAAACCACTATGCGTTTTATATCTTTTTTTTTCGAAATGTTTAAGGATAGAGAATATTATGTAACATATTGATAGAAAGTCAAACTTTATATGCGTTCTCATTTAGCTTAAAGAATTAAAAAAATAGCTTTTAATCATATTTTTTCATTAAGGAGTTTTCATATTGTAGCGTTTTACACGCAATGTGTCGTTAAAAGAGATCATTTAAATAGGCACACGTCATATTGATCAATATAGTTATTTATTTTATCGAAAATTATCCTTACCTCACGCTAAGAAAAAAGTATGGTGAAAACTACCAGAATGTGGTAAAATTTACTATGTTTCCGGCTCTATGGGAACGCCAAAAAGCCCGGTAATTTTTACCGAAGTGCTTTGGTAATGATTTGGTAAAATTAATAATAAAATACGGTTCTATATCGTGTGATTAAATTTGGTAAAGGTTGTAAATTTTGGTAATTTTTTCATGATACTTAAAAGCATGGCATAAAAGCCATTTATTCGGCTAAATTTTCGTTTCAGTTTTGCATTTTTTATTAAATTTCTGGTAATAAGACCTTTAATTTTGAGAACCCGAATTTTCGATTAACCATACCATATGTACAGGAAAATTACCAAATGAATAGTTTAAAAATCGTATATTTTGCTTTTAGATACGGTGGAATAATGGTCGTTGAATGCGTTAATAATTCAAAAATTTAGCCATTTATTAAATTATTTGCTTGCAAAAACTAGTCAAACTCCATTACGATCATTTAACATATTAGTTTTGATATTGTATTGAATCAAACATTTTTCTGTTTTTTTCTGTGTTTGTTACTTTTTATTGAATTCTTTTTAAAACATAGCCCAGTCTTTTTTTAATTATTGATTCCAGAAAAATTTAGGTTGCTTTCTGTAGTTACAAAATAATTAAAATTTTATTGAGAAAACAACTATGAAATAAGTGTGCTCATCAACACTTGAAGGAACCATAATAAGCTATTTATAAAATTGTACCAATAATACAAATATATTTCCTTCTTTTGTATTATTTTATCTTTCTTGGAATTTTTAAATATTCTTATACGATTCTCAGCCTCAAAATACGAAAGGAATTTTTTTTTTTTTTTTTTGAATCAAAAATACTAAACATCCAGCCGGTTTGTGGCAAATCTAGCAACTTTTTCGTTTATATCAAAATAATAATACAAAAACCTTTTGGGGTTTTTCAAGATAATATTTCTTAATCCCCTTTTCTAAATGTTTTCTCAGCCTTTTTCTAAAAAAATGTTTGAATTTCTATGTAGAATTTAAATAATATATTATTTTAGTGGGAAACTCCGCTTCCAGTTATGTATTTTTGAAAGGCTGATCCAGATATGTACTTTTCAAGCTGTTTAGATTGTAATCTACGTCATTAATGTGCTGTTTAGTTATCAAAAACCAGAAAGAAAATATTAAAATTAAAAACAATGAAATTTATTTTTTACTCAGTCTGTTATCTTAATACACGCTAAACAAAAGTTACCCAGTAAATGCATTAATAAACCACATTTTCAGCTATAGTTTTTTATTTCTTAAGAAATATAACTACAAAAAGCTTAATAGTGCAGCTTAATAGCTTCTTAAGCAGCTTAAAAGCTTAATAGCTTCTGATAAGTTAAAGTCTTCCTTTGTTTATTTACTTCAATTCAGATACATTTTTCCGAAATTGCGACCTTTACAATTTTTAATTCTTTGTTAATTTCCATGATCTAGAATATTAGTTTCATTATTATTTTAATCCAAAAATATGTTTTACTCCTTCAAAATATATAAAATCAGATAAATTGAATAAGGATAATGAGACTTTCCAATTCAGATTAAATAATCAAATGTTTACTTAAATACAATATCATTCAATCAAATATTTTCATTTGAAAATCTAAATTTTTTAGCTGAATAGAACATTTTACAGATATCTTAAATCGAAGTTTTTGTATTCCAACGACTGTAAGGAAGTCAAAGTTTGCATCTGAAGTCAAACAAATATTTTTCTTTCTAGTTTCAATTTTATTCTTTCCTTTTCCATTATAGAGTGAGCTAAAAACAACAGCTTTCAGCTCCCTAAAATTGAATGCTTCAATTTCCCTTTCAGACATATTTTCAACATTCTAATAGAATTTGTGTCCTTTCTTCGCCAGAAAGAAAGCTTTTTATCTTCTAAAAACAGTATCGGATAATCATTTCTAGTAAAAATTTCGTTTCCACATGAAATATATTCCTTTAATAAAGTTATATTCATTTAAATTTGTGAAAAACGATGAACGCACTGAATAACTTTAGATCTAATGATCGGGTTTTAACATAGGGCTTAATTGTTACTAAGCCTAACCTTAATTATGCCAATTTATCAGTGAACGCAGTACTTCAAGCTATTAAACCAGACACAAAAGTCTGAATTAACAAACATACGAAAAGCGAAAATAACATTAAGGAGCCAATTAATAACATTAAAGGAATTAAAGGGCCCAAACTGTCGACTGCCCTCCTGTCTAAACTGTCGTGAGAACCTTATTTTCCAGATTGCGGTTATCTCTCTCCTATTTTGAGATTCAAGAATCTAAATACGTCGAAAAAATTCATGTTTATTCAGAGAAAGTACGATTTTGTGCCTGACCAAAAATATCACTTGCAATAATTAATTAACAGATTCAAAGTATTCGAACCATTAAGATTGAAGACGGGAAAATCCGATATTTAGATCAAAAGTTATTCAAAGTGGAAGCGCTTTTTTATCGAACTGTATTTCTGAAACATACTAAGAGGTAAAACATTTCAGTAACTGCAGTTTCTTCCAAATATTGATATTTGATGTGAATCCTTCACCATACTCATCGAACAAATATCTTGAGGAATTTTCCTTTTCTGAACAAAAAAGACCTTAAGATATTTGTATTATATTTGCATATTTTTATATGTATTGAAACTAAAAACTTTTTTGGGGGAGAAATTCAAAAGTTTTGAAGTCATTAAGATAATCCCGTAGACAGATATACAAAGCATATCGGAAAATATTTTTAAAAATGATTTTTTAAATTTTTACAGCCTAAAATACAGGAATGGAATTTGTAACTTCTTCCTGTTGTGGTGCACTTCTGTATTTCGAATATATCTGTAATTCACGTAGAATTTTCAGGAGTTAATAATTCTGTCCCGTTAAATTCAGAGCCGCATCTTGCATTATAAATAGTGGTATTACTTTGGTTAGCCAGGCATAATTAAATCGAGCATATTTTATAATACTTTTTTATAATTTTTGATTACTATTTTTGGGGGGAAAGGAACATCAATTTTTTTCTATTAAAAAAAAATAAATAAATAAAGATAAAATTTTTGAATTTACTTGCAACCGGCAAAGCGAAAAATACTTAAATAATATTTTCCATCGATGCTTTATGCATTGATGATTTCCTTTTTTGTATAGAAATTACCTGATTTTTCGTACAAGAATGATTTTAACTTCTTTCCCAGAACATTTTAAAATAGCTACATTATCGTTACCGCTTGATACTTGCTGCAATCATAAGAAAAAAGTACTTCAATTGTGACCAATTTGTATCAAAAATCTAATTCCCATTAGTCTTATGGTGCATTTTTAATTCCCTCTTTTAAAAACAGAGATTATAGAAAAAAATCGTGGTAATAAAACTTTAGATCTTGAAAAAGTCACCATACAACAGATAATTGTTTCAAAACTCAAATAATACAAAATAACCAATTTTTTGACAATTTACATTGCAGATTACCATTCCTTATAGGTTAAATGTAAAACTTTAAAATAATTAACATTTTCATGGGAAAAATAATAATAGCAACCTAGGCTTCACAAGCAGTAGTAATTGTACTAATGAAGAATTTATTATACACATTTACGAAGCATCACTTGCAGCTAAACGTGTGGAAACAAAGGATTATTGCGATAGTTTACTTGTACTTATTGTAGGGAAAGGCATCGTTAATATGTATGCATTAATAACTACAATATATTGAGTACATTTGGTGCCAGTTTCACGGTCTCACGTGTAAATTTCTGCCATTGAGTACTATAGATGAATGGATGCTGCTCGCTAACTCGCAGCTGTTACCTATATAAGCTAAACCCCATGTAATGCGTTTTAGATTATTATAAATTGATAATGCTAATGGTATTGTAATTCCAGATTCTCGTTTTTAAAACAATTTCTTGATGGCCATTTTCATAAAAAATATAAATATGTTTTCTAATTATTGCTTAAAACAGATTTGCAGGGTTATATTGCCATATTATACAGGGTGTGTCACAATTCCATACAGGTTAGGGAAGGCTTTGTTTATAACAAACAGAATATTACGAATACATTAAAACGAATTCCTTTTTTTACCTAATATGGAAGCATCTTAAGTTTTTTTTTCATAAATGTTCAATATGCATACCTATAGTAACATGGCAAACTAAAAGTATTAAGTCAATTTTCAGTTAATAGCGTTGTTTAGCAAGATATGCTGCACAAAATTACAGGAAGATTATCCGTAGTTCAAAAAATTTCTTCAAATTTAAAGTCTTCAAAATAATCTAAAAAAATTTTGTATACTTCTGTAGCTACACTTATTAATATCTTATAGACAGTAGTGTAGTTTATTGACATTTGCTCGATAAAAAAAATAAAATAGAAATTCACCAAATCTTGAGTGCCAGGAAGATGACATATTACCTTAGAAGTTTAAAAAACAGTCGTTTCAAGTTAATAGTAAGTAACTCAACTTAAGCCTTTATGTTAGATGGACCATAAATTGCTTAAATTAATTCTTTTTATTCACTGTAGAAAGAAACAAAAAAATTTCTGTTGCTGATGTGTACAGAATAAAATTGTGTATAATAATCAATCATTAAATAAATAAATAACTTTGATTACATCCAAGCATATTTCAATCATACATAAACTTAGTATTTGGTTAATATTTGCTTCCCCTCTTTACAGTATTAGCAGTTAAAAAGGATTTCTGGCAGCACTTCAATGTTCTCGCATTCGTAAGCCAGGAAAATGACAGCCACGATAATGACAAATTCGCTATTTTATAGCATATAACTTTACTTTAATTTAATATTTTGACCGAAGACGTTTATATTCAGCAGAAAACAACAGTATTTCTTAAAATAACTCAGATAAATCTATGTAGTTTTTGTTATTAATGATTTCAAGAAGCCAGGAAAATGACAGCATAAAAACCTACTCTCCTTGAAGAAAATTTTGAAATAGATTTTGAGCCAGAAAATTGGTTCTTTATTCACGCAACAAGACATAGGAGGGTATCTAATCAATCTATTAACATAAGATATTGATTCCTGGCGCTATCTATTTTGGTTATAAATCACTAAATAAAAGTAGCCAGGAAAATGACATATTTTCATGGGACAAACAAATTATTGACAGAAAAAATTATTTTAAACGAAGTTTTGGTAAACAATACCCTCTGCGTATATTCCAGAAATGCTTACATAGGATAAGATTAAAAAAATTTAGACTTTGAAAAATGTATGGGAAGTTTTGAAGCTAGTTATCATTGGAAATATTGTTTGGGACATGCCAGGAAAATGACATTTTGATATTCAATTAAATTTTTTAAGTATACAAAACAGTCAACGCTAGCGCAAAGTCATTTTAAAATGCTAACAGCAATGCTATTTATTAATTTTTTTTAATGAAAAGTTCTTTTAGTATTATAGTATTAGATTTTGGAACAAGGGACAGTGAATTTCATGTTTCGTGAGAATCACCCATATATATATATATATATATATATATATATATATATATATATATATATATATATATATATATATATATATATATATATATATATATATATATATATATATATATATATATATATATATATATATATATATATATATATATATATATATATATATATATATATATATATATATATATATATATATATATATATATATATATATATACAGAAAACACGACGAAAATTAAGAAAACAATAAATTTTATTTATTGCGCATAAGCTGCAAGTAAATAGAAGTCATAAAATAAGTTCAAAATGAAGAGAAAACAAGGGTGAAATTACAGAACAATGAAAGAAGGGGAAAAAATAATAATAAAAATAAAAATAGCAAAAACCAGAAGTAAGAGGGAAAAAAACAATCCGAAAAAAAGGGACAAAAATTTTAAAAAATCCGGAATCCAAGTTATTTTTATTATTATTTTTTTCCCTTCTTTCATTGTTGATGTGATATGGATAGATGGGTGGGGGAGGAGGTTGGATAGATGGATAGACAGATAGATAGATAGATTTTTATTATATTGTGAAGATATCGTTCTAAATAACTTAATGTTCAATCAACTTAATGTAACTAATGAAAATCTCAATTCATTTTTTTCTCACTATTATGGAAATATTAGTTCAATTACGTTTTTCCTTATCTTTTGAAAAGTTTATAATTTACCTCTCTATTAGAAACGAATCCATCCAGTTTCGGTATTAAGGAAACATTAAAAACAAGAAAATAATTTAAAAATAATGAAATGCAATTATAAAAGCTATATAGGGAAAAGGTAATGTTATTTAAAATTAAATTTTTAAACGTATATTTTTGCAAAAATTAATAAATGAAAATTTCTATATTTTAAATAAGACTGCGACTAACTACGTTTATTTATGAAGAGATACTCAGTTATTTGCATGATTTATACCATTAATAAAATTTCAAAATGCATAAAAGTTTCAGAGACTCCTGAAAACAACTCTTTAGTTTCTTGAATGTTCAAACTTTAATTCATTAGTAAAAGCTTCCAAGGTAAGCTTTTTAAGCTTTGGCAAGGTAAGCTTTGACAATGTATATGAACACCATTTTCTAATGTTATATTTATGGTTTTTATTTGTCAAAAAAATAAGACTTCTTATATTCAAACATATGGAAAACTTTAAAGAATATTTACACGAATGTAATTATGTATTTACAGCAAGATATATTTTGCCAATGTTTTATTTATTGTTTTGAATCGTCATAGAGATAAGCTTCTTATATTAATGCAAAACTTTTAAGAATATTTACAACAATTCATAATTTACCAATGTTATATTTATGGTTTTGATTTGTCAAAAAAATAAGACTTCTTATATTCAAACATATGGAAAACTTTAAAGAATATTTTAACGAATGTAATTATGTATTTACAGCAAGATTTATTTTGCCAATGTTTTATTTATTGTTTTGAATCGTCATAGAGATAAGCTTCTTATATTAATGCAAAACTTTTAAGAATATTTACAACAATACATAATTTACCAATGTTATATTTATGGTTTTGATTTGTCAAAAAAATAAGACTTCTTATATTCAAACATATGGAAAACTTTAAAGAATATTTACACGAATGTAATTATGTATTTACAGCAAGATATATTTTGCCAATGTTTTATTTATTGTTTTGAATCGTCATAGAGATAAGCTTCTTATATTAATGCAAAACTTTTAAGAATATTTACAACAATACATAATTTACCAATGTTATATTTATGGTTTTGATTTGTCAAAAAAATAAGACTTCTTATATTCAAACATATGGAAAACTTTAAAGAATATTTACACGAATGTAATTATGTATTTACAGCAAGATATATTTTGCCAATGTTTTATTTATTGTTTTGAATCGTCATAGAGATAAGCTTCTTATATTAATGCAAAACTTTTAAGAATATTTACAACAATACATAATTTACCAATGTTATATTTATGGTTTTGATTTGTCAAAAAAATAAGACTTCTTATATTCAAACATATGGAAAACTTTAAAGAATATTTACACGAATGTAATTATGTATTTACAGCAAGATATATTTTGCCAATGTTTTATTTATTGTTTTGAATCGTCATAGAGATAAGCTTCTTATATTAATGCAAAACTTTTAAGAATATTTACAACAATACATAATTTACCAATGTTATATTTATGGTTTTGATTTGTCAAAAAAATAAGACTTCTTATATTCAAACATATGCAAAACTTTAAAGAATATTTACACCAATGCACAGTGATCACCTTAATAATTTGTACAAAGTATGGGGGATACAGTTTTGAAAAGCATATGGATACTTAAAATCCCCTTAACGTCAATTTAATTTCTCACCGTATTTATAGAACTATGTGATCGAGTGAAAAACTCTTCGCAGCCAATTATAAAAAGCGTTTCTTAACAGACAAATCGATGCAGAACAAATTTGTTTATTATTTGACAAAAAAAAACATATTTTGAGAGTTAAGAATGAGTCTATTTTGTCCGTCTAACCTAATACGTTTATTCAGAGAAAGTGCATTTCCATGTCTTACTTCATAACATAAAATATTATTCCCACATTTGCGAGCTTTTCTGTGGTCCCATAGAACCAGAAACGTAGTAAATTTTAACGTATTCTGGTAGTTTTGGCCATACTTTTATTCAAAGTATACATTTTCGTATTCTGTAAGAAATAAAACAATTAGATAAATTATTCAAATTGTTAATTTGGAAAAAAATTATTCTAAAATTTTATATAATATACAAAATATTTCTAATTTGCAATAGTTTATATAACCACCAGTTTAAACATCATAAAGGGTCTTGCTCATGATTTTTTAAATATTTGACAAAGTTGTAAGAACTTGCAATCAATTTTCAAAATTCCTTGTGTTTTTAAATTATCACATGACTTAAATCGAACTATGCCAGTAATAATAATGAACAATATAAAAACGGACCACCCTGAATAACTTTTGAAGAACTGATTGGATCTTCACGTTCTAGGCGTCAATTGCAATCACAAAACAACTTAAAGCTCTCAAATTTAGCATGAAGTTGTAAAATGTAATGAAAGAGGGTCATAGCAGTAATGAAAGTAGAAGTAAAGTTAGTACTGTAAAATTAAAACAATATTTTTAATCAATGAGCCAAGTTCTTCAAGAAGCAGTTGTAGAAGTAGGTTGTTTATTTAAAGCTTTTTATAGAATTTCTTTAAGAACACAATTGTTAATTTGGGCATTTGGCGATACAACACTTTTAGAATTGAAGGATTTGTTACGTCAAGTGCTCAGGTATCATAATTTTGATCAAGTTGCGCTTCTATGTCTTTTTGATTTATGTTGCTAAGTTAACTTTCAAAAAATTCTATGGCTGGCAGCAGCATTTTTATTTTTTAAGTTGTTTATTTTTATTTCTTTTAGAATTCGTTATTTTCTTAGCGAAATGTTTTTTAGCCTAACAGAATTTTTTGCCGACTGTTTTCTCTACGAATGAAGAAAATAAAGTAAATATTTAACTGTTGTGAAAAGAATCTTATTTAGTTGTACAAAGTACTTCAGCCAAAATTTGGGAGCCACGTAAGAGAATTATATATATTAGATCAGAAACACATCATTAAAAGGCAGAATGCTTTGGGGTTTTCAAAACAAAGCAAACATTGCCACCGGCGGAAAAGAAATACAGCCAAAATTTGGGAGCCACGTAAGAGAATTATATATAATAGATTATTCATTACAATGAATTTATAAGGTTATTCATTGATTTTCCGGTAATTATTACCGCAAAAATAACGGTAGATCAATTTTTTTGTTAAGTAACATGTTATGAGAAAATGGATTTTACGGTAAAAAGTACCAGTCCCCTGAATACAGTTTACAGTAATTTGATTCGGAATTTCTACAATATACAATGGGTTCCCTTTGGGGATGACCTGTTTTTGGTTATGAATAGCTTACACCACCTAAATGAATTATTAAAGTCTTTAAGTATATAAATTAATTCAAAAATTAAACGGTTCCGTAATTTTTTATAAGAATCATTTGTAATCCATAAATAATCCAGAATCCTTAAAAGAATAATTCTTTCCAATCATATTTTTGTGACTAGCAAGTGATTACCATATTAGTATCTAATAATTTCCATACACATTTTTGGGAGCAATACATAATTTTATAATAATAATTTCATCACATGTTTTGAAAGAATAATAACAATTCTCGTGCATATATATTTTTCAAAAAATACATTTCTTTACATTCTTTTAAAAATAATTATAATAATTCAAATGCAAAAAAAAGTTAGGATTTGAAGTCTTTTTTAAACTTTTCAGTTTTAATTAAGAAAGGTACGAAATCATAATTTAATAATTCAATGCATCCATTTTGTGTTTAATATTTAGTCGAAAACTAAAAACCAATAAAATCAAATTCAATACGTAATACTTCCTGGCAGAAAAACAATTTCTGTTCGGATAAAGAAGTTAAACTAGTTTTCGTATGTCTTCATTTCTTTAGTTTTAAAAACTACAACTTTCGTGAGAAAAAGGAGCGTAACTCCATTAGAGTTATTGAAGAATTTCAGAAACCTAAATTTAGCTAATTCAATACTCTTGTAGGCAAGAAACTTTTATCATTTTCCTCTTAAAGTAATTGAATTTGCAAATTCCTTATAATACCCAATTTCAAATTCTTTAAATTAAACAATCGGAATACTGCTCTGTTTAAAGCATTCAAATATCTGTGTTCCATATATATATATATATATATATATATATATATATATATAAGTTCAAAATGAAGAATAAAACAAAGAAAAATTATAGACATATGAAAAAAAGGGGGTGGGAAATAATAAGTAAAAAAAATAAACAACATTTTATTAAAATAAAAAAAAAAATAAAAAATAAAAAAATTAAATGTTAATTAAAAAACCGGAAAAAAAGATATAATCTTTTCTTCAGCCCACACGATTATATCCGCAAAACAGAGTGCTTTCTGATATTGTATCAATAAAGCCAAAGCAAAATATATTAATACAATAGTGTGAGGAGCACTCAAAAAAATTTTTTTATAAAATAACTACATAAAAATAGATCATAAAAAGTAAAAGTAACATGTAAATTCAGATAATAAAATAAAATAAAAATAAAAAACATTAGAAAGGGGGGACTATAAAGCGAGTAGCAAAATCATAATCAGTAAGAACGACACTTTAAAATCCTCTTGTTACACTCAATTTGCGCTTTTGTTTTCATCTTTTGTTTTCATATTTTGTAATCTGGCAATCTTTCTGCGAAAACATTTTTAAATCATTCTTGAAAAATATCCGTCCGTGTAAGTTGTTATGATTTTGCTACTCGCTTTATAGTCCCCCCTTTCTAATGTTTTTTCTTTTTATTTTATTTTATTATCTGAATTTACATGTTATTTTTACTTTTTATGATCTATTTTTATGTAGTTATTTTATAAAAAAAAATTTTTGAGTGCTCCTCACACTATTGTATTAATATATTTTGCTTTGGCTTTATTGATACAATATCAGAAAGCACTCTGTTTTGCGGATATAATCGTGTGGACTGAAGAAAAGATTATATCTTTTTTTTCCGGTTTTTTAATTAACATTTCATTTTTTTTTTAATTTTTTTTTTTTTTTATTTTAATAAAATGTTGTTTATTTTTTTTACTTATTATTTCCCACCCCCTTTTTTTCATATGTCTATAATTTTTCTTTGTTTTATTCTTCATTTTGAACTTATCTAATGAGTGCTGTTTACTTGCAGCTTAAGCGCAATAAATGATACTTATTGTTTTTCTTAACTTTCTTAGTGTTTTCTTGTATTTATTTATTTATTATATATATATATATATATATATATATATATATATATATATATATATATATATATATATATATATATATATATATATATATATATATATATATATATATATATATATATATATATATATATATATATATATATATATATATATATATATATATATATATATATATATATATATATATATATATATATATATATATATATATACATATCTATATATATAAAAATCTCTTGTCACAGTTTTAGTGGTTAAACTCCTCCTAAATGGCTCGACCGATTTTGGCGAACTTTTATACGTATATTCAGTAGGTCTGAGAATAGGTTTATAACTAATTTTTTTTTCATTTTTTGGACAAATTTAACGTATATTTTAAATATATCTTTATTTAATCGTATTCGGATCCAAAAGAGACATAGAGACATGATAAATCAAAAGTAATATTCACGCACGTTGCAACAAGTCATATTAAACTTTAATACTTATGCTCACCCTTAAAAGAAGAGCATCAAACATATTTGCAAGTATGTGAATGAAGGCAGTGATATGGCAGTATTTCGAGTCGAAAATACTGCTCTTCCAGTGAATAACAACGACGAAATAACGCTGTACCAAATTGGCCGGTACATCAGCTCCAATGCAGCTGTTTGGCGTAACTTTGGATTCCCAATTCATGATCCAACCGTTAGTCATTTAGCCGTCCATCTTGAAAACGGTCAGAGCGTATATTTCACGAACGAGACCGCGATTGACCGAGCTATAAATCCACCAAAAACTACACTAACCGATTTTTTTTGAATTGTGTAATCGTGCGGATGCTTTTGGTGCCTTTGCACGGACATTACTCTACTCAGAAATACCACACTATTTCACATGGGCTCAAACAAAAAAATGGACACCCTGCAAGCAAGGCACACCGATTGATGCATGTCCCGATTTATTCAAATCAAACACCGTAGGGGAGAGTATTTACAGTCAATCCAAGGCAGACTGAGTGCTTTTATTTTCGACTGTTGTTGGCTAATGTCACCGGCTCATTGTCATTTCAAGATATACGTAAAGTCGATGGACATCAGCATCCAAAGTATAGAGATGCATGCTTTGCACTCGGCTTGATGGAAGACGACAACCCGTGGAAATGTATGCTTGCTAAAGCAGCACTGAACTGTACTGCAAAGCAAATTCGTCTACTATTTGCTATAGTATTAACTACATGTATCCCGGCACGAATAGGAACGTTATGGGATAATCACAAAGATTCGATGACTGATGACATACGGTATCAACATCGCACACGTTGCAACGATCTAACGATAGCATTCAGCGATGCTATGTGCAATGAAGCACTGATTGCTATTGAGGATCTTTGCATTATTATTGCGAACTTGCAACTCAGTCATTTCGGTATGCCTTCGCCAAATCGAAGTGCATCTGATTTATTAACCACTGACATGAATCGTGAACTTCAATACAATACGATAGAAATGGCAGCGATTGTTACTCGCAATGCTCCACTAATGAATGAGGAACAAAGGAACATTTATGACCGCATTATGCTCGCAGTTTTGGCTGAACAAGGTGGATTTTTTTTGGATGCATTAGGTGGAACTGGCAAAACATTTATTATTTTGTTAATTCTCGCTGAAATGCGATCAAATAATGGCCTCACGTTGGCCGTCGCATCATCTGGCATTGCGGCAACTTTATTGGATGGAGACAGAACAGCTCATTCAGTATTTAAGCTGCCACTAAATATTCAAAACAACCCAGATGCAGTGTGCATCATAAAAAAAAGCAATCGTCTATGGCCACAGTGTTGAAACACTGTAAAATTATCACCTGGGATGAATGTACTTTGGCACACAAACATTCGCTTTAAGCGTTGAACAGAACATTGAAAGATATAAAAAACAATGACAAATTATTTGGCGGCACTCTGTTACTCCTTTCAGGTGATTTCAGACAAACACTTCCATTAGATTGGCATTTGCAATGACAAGGCCAAACAATGTCTGTTTTTGTCTTAGATTTGAGCACACCATGTTTTTCACACGTTGTTCCCAAATCTAAGCACTCATACGTGGCATGCTGTCGAGTGGGCAAACCATCCAATTTATTTGTGTTAGCTTAAGATGGAAAGACAAAAAATATTGTACACTCCATTGCACTAAGAGATTAATATTGTTGACTAATACTTTCAGAATTCGTTGTATATATAATTTATAAATAAAAGTTACAATAAATAAAAAAAAAACTATTATTTGGTGTGCTGTTATTTTCACATTTTGACACCGTTAACAGCGCTGCATGCCTCTTCCACTCATATACCACATACGCACACACTTACTATAAATAAGATGTATATTCATACTCTAGAAATAATTCATGTGTCAGCTAGTATATATATATATTTATAATATATATATATATATTTTGCTTTATTTAATAACGTAAAGCCATCGGAAAGGGCAAAAAATAATAATGAATAAAAAAAAAACTGAAATCATTTCGCTTTATTAATTGAAACACATAGTGGAAGAACCGGGTAAGCGACATTTTCAGAGAAGATGTAATCAGGGTACGAAAAAAAGGAGTACCGATTTATTTGTAAGCGTGACTAATAATTCTTTGCCTTATTTTATTTACCTCAGCCTAATTTGAAATAAAAATAATGCAAACATAGGAAAAACTAATGCGGATAATAATCTTAAGATTAAAGTGAAAACAAAAGCAATTGTGTTACATTAAACATACCTATATCAATGCAACAACTTTATGTTATTTTCTCTGATTCATTAATTTCCTTAAATGTCACTTACCTGGTTTTTCCACTAAGCTCTTCAATTGTGTAGTCATATGCCTTTCAGTTTTGAGCGTGATATCTTAGTGTTTTAGTACTGATTTATAGGTTATTTTTTTAATCCACTCCGTGCAAAGAACGTGCATTCAACTAGTCTTTTTTTTTTTTTTTTGTCGTGTCTATGACATAGTTGAATCAAATGTTTCCATGCGTCTTGATTACTGCTTCTGCGATTTGCTTGATGTTATCGTCATAAAGGTCTATCAATGACGGCAAGACTCTTCTATTTCTCTCAGATTAGCACTCATTGCTGGACACTCGAAGATGTGGCATGGTGTCAGCTACGTATCTGGGCAGTTTCCACAATTCCTATATACTTTCCTGCCCTCTCAACTAGTTACTATTACAAATAAAAGTATTAAACTACAAAAAAGGCTTAACAAGGCTTACAAAAAAGGCCACACAACGCAAATGTACGTTCATAATTTGTGTAGAACATATAATGATAATCATATATAGCATTTATAACGTTACAAATATTCAAGGTGACATCTTTTAGTACCAGCAATATTTCATTACACTAGAGTCCGTGCATTTACTGAACCGAACACTAAATATAATTTCAAATTTCAGTCACAAACCACACAAAAGTGATTAAGCAGAAACCCACACATTACAAAAACACAATAACGAAATACGCATTACATACAGTGATGATCCTATAAAACATTTCAAAAACGTTACAAATATTCATGACGACATAATTTAGTGACCTGTAACATTTCATTAACCAAGCATTTACAAGAGTAGTGGCTGTTAGAATAAGACTGTTTTTCGAAGGCTCTACAGTCGCGTGAAATGGTTTTTTTTTTTTATATAATATGCTATTCTGAGTTTACAACAGTTACTCATGACCGCTAGGTCATATTTAGCCTATCTTTAGTAAGCGTCCTCCATGTTTATTCTGAAAATGGAGAAATACGGAGAAAAGCCTAAGTTTTGAGAAAATTAAAAGCGTTTGTGGTTTAATTTTTAAATATTTTAAAAACTTATTCCAGTGATGCATTATCTATAAAAATTAGCAAGAAACGGGAATAAGGCATTTCATCTGGGTAGAAAAATGTAACCAAACTAGAAATTTTAAAAAGTTTAATAACTTCTAAAATATTTGAGTTATCTGACCGTCTTAAAGCCTAGATAATTCTTTACAACAAGATGGCATGCACAGTTTAAAATTGTAGCTTTTTTTCAAGTGTAAGGCACTTAAACTATGGCTTTTTTTTTTTTTTCCTTGGCGAAAGAGCTTCGCAAAACCTTGTTAGGAAAAAGGCTTAAAAAATGTTGAGAAAAAAAGAAGAAAAAAATTCCTGAAGTTACTTTATTATACTTATTTGCTAATATGCAGAAATTTCAGCTAAAGTTATACAAAAAAAGTATTAAAAAATCCAATTATTTTTCTTTAATTAAAAGGAATTTTTAAAAAAAAGAAGAAAATTGGGTATTACTTTATTTCTACGGCGACAGCTATTAAAACGACGCCAAGAATAACGGCAAGCAAGACATGAATGTTCTTTCATTCTCTCTGCTATCTGTTCTTTCCTTTTGCACAGCACTGTGTGAGCAAGATATTATTTCCGCATATTATGTTTTAATAAACTCTTTATTTGCCGGCACTGCTTCTGTGTTATTCAACATAACAACAATAATTGTATAATTAATTATCAAACTTATTATTTATTAACTTTAAATTATCTAGTATTATATTATTACCTTGCGCACATCCATTTTCGGGCCCATCCAAGGTAACTAACAAATTAGACGCGCTTCAGTTTTGCAGTAAGAACGGGCCATAAGATATCACTTTATTTATGCTTATCACTTCATTCACTGTTTTCATATTTTGTAATTTTTATAACGAAAATATTTTAAATCATTCTTGACAGATTCCGGTTCGCGTTAGTTCATTTTAGTTCTCTCCTCACTATATAGATTTCCTTTCGTGTACTGTTCTTCTGTAATTTCTTTACATTTTTTTTTTCTATTTTTTTGTTCGTATATATTTTTTACTCAATGTGTTCTATTTTCGTTTCAATTTTTTTGAAAACTCCTCAAACTATTGTATTGATATATTTTGCTTTGGCTATATTGATACGATATTAGAAAGCACTCCTTTTTGCGGATATAATCGTGTGAGCTGATGAAGAGATTATATCTTTTCTTTATTTTGTTTTCCGGATTTTCAATAATTTTTATTATTTTTTTCTTAAGATAGTTAAAAAAAATTATTTTTTTAATTATTTTTTAAAATATTTTTAATAATTTTCTTTTTTTTTGTCATTATTTTTTATTTTCCATATTTTCTCAATATTTTAACTTACACACACACACATATATATATATATATATATATATATATATATATATATATATATATATATATATATATATATATATATATATATATATATATTTATATATATATATATATATATATATATATATATATATATATATATATATATATATATATATATATATATATATATATATATATATATATATATATATATATATATATATATATATATATATATATATATATATATATATATATATATATATATATATATATATATATATATTATATATATATATATATATATATATATATATATATATATATATATATATATATATATATATATATATATTTATATATATATATATATATATATATATATATATATATATATATATATATATATATATATATATATATATATATATATATATATATATATATATATATATATATATATATATATATATATATATATATATATATATATATATATATATATATATATATATATATATATCCCTTTTCGCCATCGTGAAGGAATGCGCCCTGAAGAGAACCTTTACGTTTTCCCAATAAAAAAAAATTTTATTTTCTAATTCTATAATGTGTTTCAAGAGAAAGTACAGTTAATCAATTTCTTATGAATCTGGGAAAAATCCGTTTTAACGCTTAGCTAATACTTTCGTTTTTCGATCAGTTGTTTTTTTTTAACAATACGTAACTAATTCCCTTCACAAAAATATTTAATCATTTTGAAAATCTATATTTTGATTAAAAGAAAATTTCAGATCCTTTTCAATTTTTACAGACTCTCTCTTTTAATTTCATAAAGTAAATAGTTTCAAATTAAAAGAAGACGCGAAAATCTTAGCTAAAACAACAACCAAAATTTAATTATTGTAGAGCATATTTTTCTCAGGGATAAACTTTGTAGAAGAATCATCTTTTAGGCGAATATAATGAATGAACTAAACTTCATAATTTATCGAACATTATTACTATGAAAAAATATTTTTAATCAAACCCTGTTATAGTTTTTCTCAAAATATGCTTACTATAATTAGTCAAAGCGAAATTGAAGTTTTGAATAACTCAATTGTTGTTAGATAATTTCTTTTTTTCTTCCAAATTTAAATAAATCTTTCCAACTGTGTATTAAGTTTTAAAAATAGAAAGTAATTCATTATAAAACAAATCATTGTTGCCTTTTGTTTCAACCAATTGAAATTGCTGACGAAAATTCAGATTTTAAATCCGTAATCAAAATAATTTAGTACTAGTTGTACTGCCATTAATATTTTTTGGAGTCTTTGTCAGTAATTTAGTAAAAAGAGAAAACTAATTAGAATCTAAAAATTAATATAGATGGGATGAAGAAGCCACAATGCTATCAAAATCTATCAAATCACTAATAAGGAAAGCGAGATGAAAAACATTAAAGCTATTTTGACACCCTGATGAAACTTGGTGGAGTTTCTTAATATCGCCTTTCAATTGTATTTCCTCCGGCAAGAAAAAAGGTTTTCATGTCTTCAACCCTCGCTTTCTTCAGTAGTATTTCAAAGTGGATGTTCATTTGTGCGCACTTTATGTGCATCCAAACATCTATTTCTGATGTTCCGATTTCAATAGATTTTGCATTTTTTCACAGCTCAAGTATGAATTTAAAACTACTAATTTGTATACATTTTTTACTTCATTTTGAACAAAGATTCTACGTTACAAAACTTTTCGCCTATAATCCTTGGAGGCATTCAAATATTACTTAACACGTTCACGCCGGTCAATAAAACAAGTATAGAAAACAATCGAAGAACAAAAGGCCGAGGAGAACGAAAGATTGAGTAAAAAAGAAACTAAAAGTAACTAATAAAATAATTAAAAAAGCAATCGAATAATTAAAAGAAGTCAAATGGAATAAAAATTAGGACTAAAAAACTGAAAATGGGTTATAAAGCATTCACAAAAAGCTATTTGAAATCCATAATCAAAGATGTTGACATGAATGAAAACAATTTTATCGATTTAAGGTTTGAATGCTTTAAATTAATCAACTAATTTTACAGCCACACAATAATCATAATAACAAACAAGAATAACATAAAACAAATTTTTTCTCTTTAATTTTAAAAATACAAAGGGTAAACACTCTCTAAGAGGAACAAAAATATTTTTTGGTAAAATTAGCTTTTAAAAAAAACTCCTTTTTTATTACATAAAAAGCAGAGAATAAAATATGAATTTTGACTCATCTTTTTTTTTCTGAAAGTTAAGAAGACAAGATAAAGTACCGCTTCTAATTGAAAGAATTTTTTTTTAATTGTAAGCGTTACTAATAAGAAAAAAATACAAGCAGATTTTCAAAAAATTAAAAAAAACTACTCTTCTTTTCTAATGTTAAAACGACAGTAAAGTTTTTTCTTCATTTTTCTTTATGAAAATTTCTTTAATGTTGAGGAAAAATCTTATTTTTTTAATAGTTATAATTTGCAACAAAAAAATATTTTAATATACATGTTAAAAATAATGATATTTTTAAAAGTGAACGTATCAAAAAATTAATCCAATGGATATTTAAATATCTTATTAGTTTCTAAATTGCAAGAAGTTGCTGCAATTATAACTTTGAACTATAATAGTTAATAGTTTGAACTATAATAGTTAATAATAATCAAACGATAATTCAACCACTTTTCATTTAGCTAGAGCAGGGGTGGCGAACCTTTATGCACCAACGAGCCATTTTTTTCTAAAAAATTGTTTAATTTGGTCATAGACGTGCCATCAAACAATTTTGACTTCGTGATTATTGGGAAAATAATAACACTAAATACTATCAACTCAAAACTCTTTAACTCTTTATTTACTATGAAAAAGGAAACATATCGCAATGTCTCAGTTATACGCGTAATTCAACTTAAACGAACATCAGTGTTACTTCTGTTGCTGCAGATTAGATGACAAATAACTTATATTAGGTTGTAAGATGTTAGTTTAAGCACGTCTGTTAGTTTTTTTTTACTAGTTATTTATTGTTAGCTTGTTTTTTATGGTAATTAATTGTTTTTTGGCATTAATTGTAATTTTTTTGTTAATAATTGTTTATTTTTTTATGTTTGTTTTTGTGAATTTTAATTTAATTGGTAAATTGCTTCACAGTGAACTTCGTGATCGGTGGCGTGCCCAAAATATTATGTGGCGTGCCATTGGTTCGCCATCCCTGAACTAGAGCATTCAAATATGTACTGAAACTCTTGCGCTGGATGAAAATACAATTTTCAATCATTTTCTGATCGCAACAAGCAAAGTTTTCCACCGTATTTTAACCAAAAATAATTTATAGCCAATCGATTCTGACCACTTTTCGACTACCTAGACCCATGGCTAAAGAAAAGACAGAGCAATAAGTTGTGTTCTTATATCATGGTGGTCTAAAAAAGCCCTGACCTAGACCATTCAAATTTTAACTGAAGTGGTGTGGAAAATATCAATACAAATTACTATTGTGTGATTACCATAAGCGCGATTTATTTTATTTTATAATCGCAGAACAACCAATCCATTTCTGAGTTTACAAATATCATTGTTCCACTCCGTATCCTTGTGATTTTGAACTCGATTCAGAAGACAAGAGAATTTTTGGATCAAGTATTGGAACAAACTAGCTTTCGTAAAAGTCGTTATGAATGAACTAACCAGCATTTGCATTGGAGAAGAAAACCACGTAAACCTCTTTTCCAACCCTCTAGAACTAGATTCTAACCCATGATCCGTCTCGCAACAAAGTATTTTACATCAGTACTGAGAGAGTTCGCAAGAACCAGCCATCCCTGCGAATTGAACCTGTCTAATCTACATGAAAGAAGAGTTCTACCCTGAGCCACCGCGATTCAAGTATAATTTCACTAAATAGAATTTATGGTCAATCAAAATTTTGATCGCTTTTCGACTATTTAAAGTACACAAATTAAAATTGAAACTCTGTTCCTGAGAATAATACACGTTTAAATCGTTTTCTCACTAGTACAAAAGAGATTTTATCACGATATCATCGCCAATCAAAATTTATTATTTTCCTTCGCCAACTGAAGTTTATAGGGATTTAGGTTATATATAAGTTACAAGGGATATTTAAATTAATCAAAAAATTACTTAAGGATAAATATTTGACTCTTTTTATCTTAAAATCATTTTTTTGCAAATAATTTTAATATGCTTGAAATTATTTCCAAAAACAAGAGAAATAGGAAAATGATAAGAAAAAAAGAAAAAAGTAAGAAAAATAATATTGGTTCAACAATTCTACTAAAAAATGTAAAGTTTATAAAATAAAATGGCAAAAACAAAGAGAAAAGTATGCATTGTAGTGTTTGTAAAAAACATTTAATTAATTGTCAAAAAATAAACCCAACATTTAAATGAGTAATAAAATAGTACAGTACAAAGTACAGTAATAAACTGGTTTGTTTTTAAAATCTACAAGGAGTTTAAAAGCAAACCAGTTTGATACATAGAGCTATTTAGTCTAGTATTTTTAAAGTTATAAATTCAAAAAAATAAAACAGTACTTAGCTCTTCATTTTAAAATTGGAATTTCCAGGGAGTTATTTTAAGTCTTTTTCGTTTGTATTTTAAAACTTTCTTAATGTTCTTCTCCTATTTTGACTGAATTCAAGGGATTACATTTATTTTTCTTCGCCTGATGAGGTTGTTTGAACAAGGGGTATTGAAATTGTTCTTTCTGTGCCTTTACTGGAATACATTACCATTTTTAACAAGCTTTGTTGGTACATTTTTTTTTTCCTCAAAAAAAACCTTCTTTTATTTTGACAAAAACATTTTTTGAAAAGACTTTCCAAATCACTAACTTCTCATGAAATAAAAGAAGAAGGCTTCTTAAATGAGAGCTGAGGCAATAAGTTTGGAGAAATAATAATTGCCGAAATGATTGCAACTGTTATGGAGTCAGTGTTGGGTTGTAAATGATGGTATCTCTGGAAACGATAGATAAAAAGGAAAGTTTTCGAGGAGTTTTGAATTAGTTTCAAAATTACTTTTTTAGAAAAGAATTGTGCATATTCTTTTATCAAGTGCAGGAAATATTTCAATATATATAGAAATAAATTAAGATAGAATTTCTTTCCAAGATGGGCAACTTTTAAACGTCTCAAAAATATGAATTTTTTTTTTTTTTTTTCATTTTAGAAGGGCATTTCGGTCAGAATAAATGTGACTCATACAACCCTATGTGAATATTTAGTATCATATTGTAATTTTTTTTATTTATTTTGAAGATTGAAGTAAACAAAGAAAAAATTGATATTATCTGAAAATTGTAATATTATCTAAAAATTGCATTGTGCGTATTTAATACAGATCCAATCAATAATTCTTGATGATATTTGATGTATAGTACCTGTGTATATTTGTTAAAAAGTCTTGTGCCAAAATTATTGACAAAAATAATTGTATTTACTAATATGATAGCATGCGTGTTGTAAAGATTATTCCTTATTGGCTGTCCTTAATTTATATTTTTACAGTCCTTGCAAAAAACTAAGACACACTTTAGCGTTTCGAATTAATATTCAAACGAGGAAAGAACAGAAACTTTTTCGAAATTCATTGAATCACTACAAGGGAAGGTTACACTGAAAACAGTTACAAAACTCAGTTTGATTGCCAAATGACACTTGAAAGTATTCCTCATAATTATCTTACAACTCCTCTTTATCCTCCAGCAATCAAACAGGCCTTGATGCTTTCAAACCCGCCTTCCTTAGAAGTGATTCGCCTAGTTATGATTGCATTTTTGTTTGTTTTTTTTCTTTCACATATTTTAACTTTAAATATAAATATTGAAAATTTGAAATGTGACAAAAATTTTTGTTTATTTGGTGCGTATAACGGAAGTTGATAAACTGATATTTTGACCAGTTAGAATACGTTGCATTGTCGGCTGTTGATTGTTGAATTTTTGAATAACTGTGAAACTAAAGCAAAATATTTCCAAATTGAAGAAAAACACATTTCGAGGTAAGCAATAAGACTCGTTCATAGAAGACTTATTTAAACGCAAAACTTATTAAAGTTTAAATCATTCAGTCGAATGTAGGCGGTTCAAACTATTAAAAATTGATTTTTTTTCTATAGGGACAATCTTGTGTTAGCAACTAAGTTTATTATTATTATTATTTAGCAACGATGGCTTAATAGTTAAGGCACTGAACTGTCATTGAAAAGAACTGAGGTTCAATCCCCAGTGGCTGTGAGGCTCCCAATAAAGTTTAATCACCAGCCCTAAACATCTTCTTTCAAAGGATCGAAACAATTATTCCAAAAACTTTTAATTACATGCAAAATGTTAATTTAAAAAAGAAAAAATTATGGAAACTTAGTTGTTAATGATATATCATTTAAATCAACAAAAAAAAAATATTTTTAAGAAAACTAAGCATTGATATATCGTCGGTGATTCTAATTTTTATTCTAGACACTGTTCGAAGGTCGTGTTTAAGGAAAAGAACACAGCTCAAAATGCGAAAATGGACACAGAAAAAAAAAGCTTTTTCAGCGTCTAGCCCAAATTTACGATCCAGCAACAACGACAACGACGATAACTTATATAACTTTAAAAAATACCAATTTTCATTAGTGAAATTTGAAAAACAAAAATCAAAGGCTATGTCCATTTTCTTAAGCACACATTTTGAGCTATGTTCATTTTCTAAAACATGCATTTTGAGTTACGTCCAGAAAAAAATGTCACCGGCAATATGTCATGCACAAAAATAATATCTGCATTATATATTTACTATCACACTTTATTTGGCAAAATTTTTTAACCTTGTTAGAATCTCAATAATTAAGCTTCAGTTTACACGAAAAGAACCTGCAAAAAAAATTTAAAAAAAAAAAATTCAAAGCCGGAATTTCATTTCTAAAGCAAAACATCATATTGAATCACAAAGTTTCCAAACAAGACCGAATAAATTTAATTAATCAAATTAAATATTAAAAACTATAGTTAAGTTTTTTTCCTCGCTCATATAAAATGCAAGAAGAAGAAAAAACTTCTTTTGCATTTCCAACTAAAAAATAACTCTGAAAAACTAGTGTATTGTTAACATAAACTCTCATAACCTAAAGCTAATTTTATTACTTTTTAATAAAATATATTCGCAAAAACAAAACAAAAAAAAACTGAAACGTTTCTACAAAGATAAATTGTTTTTCAAACTAAAGCGTAACTCTTTCAAAGACAAAAACTGCTACGGTTTTCCTTTAAAAAAATCTTTTATGCTCATTCTTTGAAAACAAATAAAAAGAAAAATCCTTCACAACAGCAAACTGACTCAAATTTAATTTTTTTAAAGAATTAACAAAAAAAAAAAAACGATAGAATAGAAATACAAGTTCCCCGCATACACAAAACTGATATAACTGGGGGAAAAAACATTTTATCTGAATGTTGAATTTTTTATAAGAGAAGAACTTTGTGCTGCATAAAAAAATGAATTTGCTTCCTTTTTTATGAAATGATGGAAATAATTTTTTTTAACTTTTATTTTGTTATGAAGTTTCAATAATGAAACTTATAGTTTTGCAAATTTTGAGTAGCTAACAAAGCAATTGCAAAGAATCATTTTTATTTTTTTAATGAAATCATTTTTAAAAATTTCAACCTTGCTTTTGGTAAATAGCAAATAAAATGCAATAGCTTTTTTAATTTGTACTTCTCCTAAGTATTAAAAGGTAGATTTTTTTTAAGTTAACTTATATATATTTCATTATAAGATTTTAAAAGTTCAAAAGAGAAATCATATTTGTCATTTTTGTAATGATGCATTTTGATAATTTATTAATGTAGATAAACTACCGCTAATTTATTTCAATACACTTTTTCCCCATTAATTTCTCATAAAAAGCTATCAAAATACAGTACTTGAATATAATGTTCACATAGCTGTTGTTTGCAAAACTATTTTCATTCATTACTGTTTTAAACATTAGTTATAAAAATATTAAAAACGCTCATTAATTTCAAATACCTGTATTTTTTTTCTTTATTTTTTTATCAAAAAGATGTAAAACACGGTACTTCAAAGCATTGTTCACCTAACAGTTGTTTGTGAAACAATTTCCGCTCGTATCAAATTTCTCTAAAAAAAAGTAAAATGACTTGTCAAAACGGTAATTTTAGAAGCAAAAGTTTGTTAATCGTGATATGTTACATAATGAAATATATTATTTTATACGCAATTTTTGAGTTTTTGTACTACTTGGAAAAACTGAAAAAGTAAAGAATGCAATAAAATTCATTAGTAGTAATGAATATTATTAAATTAAGTATATGAAATTTCGAAGCTTTTAATTGATACAATTATTTTCAAAATCCCGAAAATAAACCAAAGACTCTTTAAAGTATTTCAGCTAAATAATAAAATTCCTCTTTATTCTATTTAAAACTCCATTTTAAAAATAAAAAAAATTTTATCTGAGTGAACAAAACAATTGTAACATTCGAAACATTGGATTAGTATTTACAAAAGAAAGAACAAAGAATAGACTCAATAAGATAAAAATACACACATCATGAGAAAAAAAAAAAAAAAAAAAAAAAAAAAAACTAAAACCCTTAATTTCAAACGACATCTTGATTTTAAAAAAATAATCAAGAGATCATTCTTAGTTTACTTGAAACACCATTATTAGTAATTTTCATCTTTAATTACGTAAATAAAAACTATTTACATCAGAAAAATCGGAGCAATATAAAATTAAAGAGAAAAAAATGGCCTCATCCTGAACTGCAGTATCGTTAAGTAATAGATACTCTTAAAAGTGCATTAGAACCATTTTTTTTTTTTTTTTTCAAATCGAAATCCTGATTTTTAAAAAATTATCAAAAGACCGACATTTTTTTCGCCTTATGAATGTAGCCATCCATTTAAAAACTTCATAAGCTGCATTTGGAACAATCAAGGAAAACTGAGAGCTTCATTTTAAAATCGAAACTTCGAGAAACTTTATTTTATTACTTTTCTTTGCACTTGAGAACTCTTTTAAGTTCCTTCCATGCTGATTGCATTCGAAGAACTGGCAACTTCTCTTTCTTTTCCTGATGAGCTTGTCTGAGCAAACGATATTGAAATTTTTCTTCCTGCCTGTATTGGAATACATTATCATCCTTAACAACCTTTGTCGAGGAAATTTTTTGACAAGAAATGTTCTTTCATTTTGACAAAAGAAAAGAAATACTGTTTCCAAATCATGAAATCTTCTTGTAAAAGAAAGAAAATCGGGAATAAAGGCCAGTAAATCCATAAGATAACTGGCAAAAGGGATAATAGTTGTATTTATCGCAGTAGAGCTATTACGCAAATGATGATGTCTTGCCGAGCTATAAATATAAAAAAAATAATAAGTTTAAAATCGATTTCAAATGGCTCTTAAAATTTTGGATTATTTTTGGAACATAACTTTCGCGTCGTAACACATCACTCAGAACTACATAAAATATTGAGAAAAAGGAGATAGAAAAACCATAATAATAAAATGCATAAAAAAATTTTCATTCATAATTGCTTATTACTGTACAGTAATAAGCAATTATCTAAATTGCATTGCAATCATACAAAGTATAGCAACACGCTACTGTCCTTAAATATACAAATAAATAATAAATTCCAAAATAATTTATCGAATTGAGTGCTTCGTTTACAGTTAGTATAAAATGCAATTTTCAGAGCCACTAATTTATTATTATTGCATTGAAAATATCAGAGGCCAAAACAAATGTTCTTCAAATAAATATGGCATTGTTTATTTGAAATATTATGACCCTCTAGCAATAATAGTACAAATAATTTAATTAATCCTATGTCTGAGAAAGGATTCGGGATCAAACTTCCCCGAACCATCAGCGAATAAAATTTCGTCGATCCATAACTTCCATCGTAAATAACCATACCTACGCAGGTATTAATTGAAATATTAATTTGCATGCAAAAGAAAACTTATATGCAAATTAATATTTAATTTTTAAATTAATAAATAATTTTTTAAATTTATAGGAAAAAATGTCATTTTTTACAAAATTAAACGATTAAGAATAAAAGCTTTAAGACTTGACCAATTCTAAATTTACATTTAGCGTTTTTTTATGCTATTTTTTAATAAAATATTAAAAAAAATATTTAATTAAATAATTTTACTTTAATTAAAATTAAATTAATTATAAATCTGAACTTATTAAAATTATATAATATGAAAAAGATTTTTTCTTAACATTGATGCGTAAATTACTCATTAATTTAATGTTAATTATTAATGAAAGATTTTGAACATGCGAAGTTTTATTCACACAGTTTTGTCCGCGAAGTTCCGACCATGAAGTTTTGACCCATATCCCTGACAGTCTGAAGTTAAGAACCTGGAATCTATTTTATTATTTAAATAGATTGTGGTTTATGATTCACTATTTATAATTAGTATAATATCTTGGAGTATATGGGAACACTTATTTAATACAATAATAAACACTAAATATATCAATACAAATTATACTAGCGGATTATCAAGTGAATTTATAAAACTTCTAATTGTTAATTAGTACTTGTTAGTGATATTACTTTCCATTGCCAAATAGAGGTAAAATTAATATTCTTTTATTCATCTTTTACTGACGAATAATTTATATTTTTTTACCATTATTTATAATATCTGCATAAAATATTTGATATTTGGCACACTATTTTTGCTTCCATGTTCTTTAAATTATCAATAACCTCTATCCCTAAATAACTTAGAGCGAAGCAGTTTTTGTTCTAAGTATAGTATTACATGATAATTTTATTTCATGAACTGTTTCTAAATATAGCCCTGAAAACGATGACGTAAATTTGTGATTTTATTACAGAGACAACATCTGTTCACATATGCCCTTTGTCTGCAAAAACTATAGCACACTATCTCTTTGAATTTGAACCCAAAAAATTGAGAGAAGGAACACTTTAATTCAAGTTAACACCAAATCATATAAAATTTATAGGGTGTAGTTAAATCTAAACAATTATAGAGGGAAAAGCTTGCACCCAGCTCACGTGCATTCACACCATACACAAAATAATTTTTGCTTTTCAGAATGTTGGCACGCTTTGGATATCTTCAGTATATTGTCTTCCATGTACCTTACATCTATAGGCTATTAAAATAAGCATGAATGTTTCTAGTTGCGTAATAAGGAAATTTATATTTCAAGTTTTAAATCTCTGTGAACTGTATTAATTAACTTTATTAAGCATGTATCCTATCCACTTCTTTTCTGTTAGGCCTAGTTCAAACTAGTCCTAATATTTTCCCTGCGCTGTCCACATGTTTGAATCAAAAAATAATTTTATTTTAAGAATTAATATATGTGTGTAAATTAGTGATTCTTACTTTATATCATAAAATACTTATATTGACTCACGTGTATATCTTGTCTTACAGTAATTATAACTTTTACTGATAATGAATACGAAAAAAAGTGACAGCTACTTTAGACCATGAAGTGTAAACATTCTTGGTATTTCACTACACTAAGAACTATCTTTAGTTCTTGGTAAACGCTGTTTCATTACACCACTGTGCGTAAAGTAGTTGCCAGGCCACCATATTTGGTGTGCACAACAATTTTTTACAGTGCACTGTAGTTTTCATACACCTTTTTTCACCTAATGGCCCAATATCAATAGAACTTTAAACTGCCCGATTGACTTGAAATCACAACAAACAACCTTACAAACATCGTTCGTTTGAGGACATAAATTTCATTTCCCAATTAATTTGAGATTATTGATTTTACCATTGATTTTGTCACAAAATTTTTTATATATTTGCCATTGCTTTTTACTTCTATGTCACTTTATTTAAGATATTCATAACTTTCTGCCATTTATGTTTTGATAACAAAATAATTATATCTATAATTTACATTTTATTACATGATTTATCAATTTGTTTGAATATAGATAGTGGCATAAAAGTGATCACAAAGTTTCCAATATTTTTCTAAACAATGGATTGGCAATTTTTTTCTTCAATGCAACAGAGTTCCCAGATAAGAATTATGACCAGTTACAACATACTGATGTTTGATACAGTAAACAAAGCAAGGAAACACTTGGTAAACAAAGTAAAAAAAGCTCTTTATTTAACGTTTTTTTTTTTCTTTTCTTTTTTTTGGAAACAAGACAAATATTACAACAACAAGACACAAACAATTTCGTACAAACATAAAATTCAAATAAGTATTTAAGAAGAGCTTTTATAACGAATCTACACGTAAAAAAAATGAGCAATTAATAAACATGCAAATAAAAAATTTATATGCAATAAATGTAAGTGAAAATGAATAAGAAATAATCAAAACGTCTATGTACTTAGATCTTAATATTTAGAGCCATAATTTTTGAGAACTTAAATTTTTTTTAAAAACAAGTTCCTGTTTAATACTTATTACGATAAATTACAATCTTAAATTATAGTACAGAGAGTTCAGTTAATTAAGTACAGTATACTCTAGATATCTCAAACTTCTATATCTCAAAAACCTTGTTATGTCAAAAAAATATTTTTCTCCTTGGCATTACATATCCACCTAATGTTAATTTGATTTTCTATGTCGAAGAGTTTCTTCTCAAAATCTTGTTATGTCGAAATAGAAAATAAATTTTTTTGGAAAAATCCCAATGCAAGTTTATTGTAAACCAATTCTTTTTTATTTATGGCATAATTGTTTTTATCTTACTTTTAAAAATTATCATTGCTGTATTTAGACTTATATTCAACTATCATTACATACATAATTATTAGTAGTTATTCTTATGTTTCACAACTCGACTTCTTAAAGAACTATTTTAGAACATATTTTTCTATTTTTTAAAACATATTAAGCTCTGAGCTTGTTATCTCAAAAACTCGCTATCTCGAAATGTTTTCAGCGTCCATTCAACTTTGAGATATTGAGAGTAGGCTGTATATGAAAAAAATATCTATACAAGAAAAATCAGTTCTATACTTATAAATTCACTTTAAATGGAGTGAAAAAAAATAGTTAACAGTGCATAAAAAAATTTCTTACTTTATCGCAGGTTTGTTAAAATATAAAAAAAATCTTAACATCATATTTGATCTTGATGTGTTTTTCAGAACATGCAGGAAAAATATATAACTGTAACACAAACTTGCTGAAACTTATTGGCAAAGAACACATCTAATTGACACCCACGGTAGTAGGAAATCTCCAGTGCAGCAACGTCTGCAAATTACTTTTTATCTAAGTTTTTTATTTTTAAGAAGTAAAAAAATGGGGGAAATTACTGAGACTCTTTTTCAAATTATTTCTAAACTTGTTTCTAATAAAAATTAATAAGCTGAATTGAGAAAACACAGGAGGAAACAGAAAGTAAAGAATTGTTTTTTTCTGTCGCCTTATTACTGGTTTAACTTTAATGGGATTCATTTCATTATTTTAGTATTATTGGATAAAATTTAACTTAAATTTAAACATAAAGTTTTAAAGCATAAGGATCTTACATTTATAAATTTTACTGCTTTCATGTTAGATTAAGCTTAATTTTGTACAATAATAACTGTGTATATGATATATATAAAAATATAACTGTCTGACTGTGTTGGGGTAGCAGATAATTTTGTATATGCGAAAATAATGCTGCAGATTCACTTCGTAAATTCTGCTATTGGGTTAATACCTAAACACCACATTTATAGTGATAGCTGAAGTTGTTCGAAATCAAAAAAGGGTGGACACTGACTTAAATGGTCATCGGTGTACATTTTATTTCCTCTTAATATTCAGGGCATAAAGTAACTCACAAAATGATAAACGGGAAATAAATTCTCCCATACAGCTGTATTAAAATGGCCTAAACATAAATACATCTCCAGATTATATATATATATATATAAAACTCTGAAAAAAAATTGTTGAATCATCTACACTTTAAGTACTGTACAACATGGAAATATTAAAACCAAAAATATTTGATTTTTGAAATTGTAAAAATTAAAAACAATTTTGCCAAAAACAATTTTTCAATACAAATGATTAATTAACAAATGACATTTACATATCAAGAGGAACAAAACAAATATTTTTTTAAATTTTTAGTAGAAACTACATTGGAGTTAATTTTGTTAGTTGACTTTGACTGTAAATTATAATTCGAAAATCAATGATTAAAAAATTTCAAAACACTTCAGCTTAAATTGAGGTATCTCATAATCTCATAAATGGAACAAAGCAAAACATAAGTTCGTAAATATTGTTGACACATTAGCTTTTCAGTAAAACCTGAAGTTACATTAGAGGCGCACTTAGAATGTAAATACAAATCAACAATTAAATTTTTACTTAAAGAAAAAAAAAGTTAAATCGTACATTTAAAAAATTAAAACTATTTTTACGTTTTTAAAATATATTAATTACTACTGAACTACACAAATATTTTTTTAAATAAAATGTACTTGTTCTAATGTTTTTGACTATAAAAATGTACATTTACTAAGTAAATTATCTCTCCTCAAACTGATAAAATAAAAAAATATGAAACCAACTAAAATAGAGAGTTTTGCATTGCCTTAAGTAATTCAGGTAACATTAGAAATTAAAAACATAAATCTATAAAAAAAAAATTTTTTTTTAAAAAAAGGAAAAAAACAAAAAAGGAAAAAAAACAAAAAGGAAAAAAAGTTTTTAAAAAATAGGAAAAAAACAAATGTAAAATTTTAAAGCTCAATATTTTAAATTTGAAGTCATAGCATTATAAACAAACAATACGCATTACAAAAACAAGAATTTGGCACAGAAATAGAGAGAGAAAATAGGATATGAAAACATACCAAATTACTTATAAAAAAAGCTTAGAAAAATATGATGAGTTATCTTCGTAAATGATATAACATTACTAAAGAATTTTGTTACAAAAATACCTCAATTTTAAAGAAATAAAAAAGCCTAACAAATGGTTTACACAGTTTGCAAATAATTGGATTTTCCAATTAGTCTACAACAAATATACACACATATCACAATCGTTACTGATTTCATGTTAAATTTTATACAAAGGCATTTATAATTAACAGCAAAATTAATAATTAACAATACAATAGCAAGACAAATAAGAAATATCACCGAGATTATTAGCAAACATTAAATGTTGCAAAATCTAACGAATACACAAATTTAATAGAAATATTTCTAATTTAAAGTACTAAAACTATTCCTTTTTAGAATATTTTTAACAGAATTTTATTCAATAAGATTAGTAACTAAAAAATAATGTATCATGTTTGACGCTCAAGCCAACCACATGGTTAAAGGCTGTTCTTTGAAAGCTCTGTCTTCTTTTGAGAAAACTCTATTTAAAGAACAACATATTAATTAATCATGATATGAACAGTTAAACAGTCTGTTATTTCAAATTCCGTCGATCCTTATTCAGCATCCAGTAAGCTAATTATGAAAATGGTACAAAATGTCAATATCAAGAGCAGCCACAATTTTGATAAAACGAAAAGCGTTTGAGATCTGATTTTTCACTATCGGAGTAATTAATACGCTGCTGTATTGTTTGGGTTCGTAAAAATATGCAAAAATTTAAAATAATTCACTGATTTTCATTCATTTTATCTACGTTGAAAAATCTTGAATTAGCAATCGAAATTACCTATTTCTTAAAAGTTCTTATAATTTTGCATTTCTTTTAAGTAAATTGTAAAGTTAAAAAATCCAGATAATTTTTTTTTCAGTAAAACAGCCTATGGAGTTAGAATTTGAAAATAAAACTTTGCTAATAATTTAAAGCAAGCGCATTGATGTTTAATTTCTGTTGTTCGTACTGTTGATTTAAGTTCTTTTGTCACTGTAAACAAAAAATCCACACAGTGGCTTTTATTTTCAATGCGAAAAGAAAATCAAAGAACACTATTAATGCTATATGTTACACCAGTTAAGGAAAACCATAAAATTTTTTAGTGCTTATCACATATTGGATTGCATACTAAAATAGTAGACAAGTTAGAGTCCATGAGAAACTTAAAAAAAAACATCACTGTAGAGGCAAACTCAAAGAGTTTAATTTGTGGCTACTATTCAGAACAAGCCCTTATATGTATTAGCTAAGTACAGTACTGAACCGATTATCCGGAACGATCGGGACCATCGCTATTCCGGATAACTGATTTTTCCGGTTTTCTGAATCGCTACAAAAGCCGTTTTTTTATTGTTAAACCCAACTAAAAAATAAAAAAATATTTGGAAATAATCTTAAAAAAAAGAAAAAACGATGAAGTAATACACTAATGATTATTTCCAAAATGATGGTAAGGTAAACATCTTTCAAAAAAGAGAGAAAAATCCTAAAATCTTATGAGGAATAAAACATTTTTTTTAACAAATGGCGGGGAAATGTATCGAATTTCGTTCCGGTATTTTGGTTCTACGGTTTTCTGACTTCCGGATAACGGGTTCTGTACTGTATAATATTTTACTCATAAGTATTACAAATTTTACTCTTCAAGTTATCCCTTTCTTGCATTTTTTTTACCACATCTATTAGTTTCTTGTGTACCATTAACTGAAGTTAATTCAAGTTCTTTTTCATTAAGTACAAAGTAATTGTACAGTAATCATAAAAAATATCTTTGGAGCAGCTAAATAGAACAGTGGCATTCTTATACGCTATTTATCCCATGAATTAAAATCAGCGTCTTAAGTTCAACTTATGAATTAGAAATTTATCTAATGGTTCTTGAGAAGATTCAACTGTATCTGAAATTAAAACAAGGATTTATTAAATTATGTCATATTTAAGACTTATTTAAATTTTATCTTAATCATTTTACCAAGTTCAAGTAAGAGTGAAATTGTAAAAAGTAAAACTGACTCTTTAAAGATATATATTTATATATACAACAGGATTCAAACTTTTATAGGTGTGTGATAATTGATTAGTGTATGTAACAGGCTATAATGCATAATCAGACAGTTGCATATTAATTTTAAGTATAGTATAATATTTTAAACACTTTAGTTCATATATTGCATATTACTAACATTAATGGTTAATATAACAATGCAAGAAAATAAAAAATTTAAAAACTATGTTATCAAAATGAACTCAAAAGGAGAAAATTGTTAAGTTTTTGAAGACCAAAAATAAAAAACATTATGTAGATTACTTTTTTTAAAAAAACGTTATTGTGAAAACGATGCACCCTACATTTTTAGTTTTCAATCTGATGAAAATATAATTATTTTCTCTTTTTTTTTACTCTCTTTGATACTGCAGTTTGTTTTTAAAAAATATATATATATTAATATTTTCAGTTTTTAGTCTGTTAGCATATTCAGGAAAAGTTGTCAAATTTCGATTGAGGGCAAAATATATTTCCTGTACCATTTAGAAAACAATTGTATTGGCTTCAAGTATAAAATTCCAGTGGAAATTTTTATGCAGTTGGAAAGTAGACAAAACTTCAATTGACCCTAAATTCTGTTTGATAGTAAAATGACTCTATTGCAGCATTCGGGAAACAATTCCAATTTATATTAATACTAAGCACATAGTTACAGTCAAAAACCAAGTCTAGCTAGTCAGAAAGAGATCGAAATTTTGATTCCCATCATTTCAAACACAAAAAGCAAGTCAATAAAAACGAAGCAAAATTCATATAATTTTTCAGATTACTTTTTTTTTAATATCATGGGAGCCAGTTAGCATGAAAGTCAGAAATAAATATTTATAAATAATAACAATCTAAATTGATTGATTAAACGAAAATAAGACAAATTTATTACATTTTATTAAACTGGCTATTGTAAATAATAACAGTTTACAATAATTTTATTTCATAAAATTGTAAATATCCATGGAACAATCATTTTTTCTAGCAAATAAGAAGTAATAATCACAGATAACAGGATTTATCTAAATTAACAATAACATATAAATGTTCACGTACTGAACAAAACAGAGTTAAACTTATACGTAACAACAAAGGATTAACAATTACTAGTTATTTACTATGTTCCTTAAAGTATGTATTTAGCTTTAAAAAATGTGATTAAATAAATTTTGCACACTTTAACAGAATAAAAATCTTTTTTTAAACCAACTAGAATACAGTATTAGAAGAGAAAAGAAGCTACATAATTGGACAAGATTCAAAAAGAGAGAGAATGCAATAAAAATATCTAAATGAAAATAAAGTGTACTTGATGAATGAAACAAAACATTGTGAATAAAGCACAATTCAGCAATTGCTTTATTCACATTGTTCAAGTTTATTTAAAAAATATCTGTTTCCTATAATAGTAATTATAGATTAATGGTGTTGATGCTCTTTAAAATAACCACGAATACAGTAGCCTATTCATTACAAAAACCAGACGAAATAAATCATATCATCAACTTCCAGATTAGCCAACATTATTGAGAAGATTGCTATTTACTAAAGAAGAAAGATTTTTCCAGTGTACTAAGAAATATTTGTAAAAAAAAATTTATTAATGGCCAATTATAAATTTTTTATGCGAATAGCAATTTTCTTTACCTGTAAGTCTGAGCCATGGAAATTTTTTAAAAAAATATTAAATGAAACAAAAATACAAATTTAATAAAAGATTGTTTATAAAAAATTTTATTGTTAATAAACCTACAGTCTTTAGAATAAAATAAAAACAAATAACTTGAAACACTTATTTCTAAATAATTAATAAACAGTCAGCATTGATTCATGTTGCTTTTAAAATAGTAGTTTGTTTGTTTGTTTTTTTAACAAGTAGTCATCCATATTAGGATTTACATAATTAGACAAGTTACATTATTTCTTCAATTCTTAAAAGTTTAAATTGTTCTTACCATCATATTCTAATATTGTACAAGGATAATCTTTCAAGAGCTTCTTGAGGGTTAAAATGAAAGAATCTCTATGATACAGCCACTTATGCAAAGGCATGGATTCTTTCACTTGCCATAATGTACCAAGTGAACTGGGAAACTGAGCAATCAAAGAAAAAGACTGAAATAATATAAAACATAATTATGGATTAAGCTTTAATACCATACCCCAGTTCACACAACATGAGGGAACAATATACAGGAGACAATCTATTTAATGTAGTTTTATAAACCACAATTCTCCATACACTGCATTAACTTCACAATCTCTAAATCAAACGAAAATTGAAAAATTTGTTGGATTTTATTTCTATGCTCCTGATAATTTTAGCTTTTTTTCCTTTAAATAATAAATAATTTGGTGCAGATTTTTTCAGTTTTAAAGTAGTCTTATTAAAAATATATTTTAAAGCATTAATGATGATCTGCTTCTGATATATATCGTCGTGTTTAATAGTAGTTCTACATAAGGCACAGCCTCAGGTTTCAAGGTTTGTGTTATAAGAAGAATCTTTGTAATAAAATCCTTAAAACTTGAGATTATACACATTTTTTATAGCAGCAGAAATAAGATAAAAATATATCAAGAATACCTTTCAAACATTAAAAGTAAAATATAAAAAAAAGGAATTTTTTATCATAACAAAGGATTTAGATTTAATAAAGGTATGCCATCATTTTTTGGTAAACAAGTCTACAACAAGAGGATCCTCTGTTTTAGCTTTTGAGTGCATTCAGCATATAAACCAACATTTGTTTTTACATTTCCCAAAACACAAATTTTTTACCAAACAAAAAAGTCTTGCAAAACGTAATTTTATGCAAAACGTAATTTTATTCTCCAACTGTTTTGGATACTGTTCAGGAGTGTTACAACTGTTTAGGAGATAATTGATAGATTAAATAAAATAACCTCTTCAAAAGTTTTCTTTTTTTCACTCTCAAATAAAGATGTTTCGTATTTTGATAACTTTTTCTTAATCTGATGGATATTCAATAAATTTGAAAAACAAAACTTCTTTATCAAAAGAATGATTTTGCATGCCAAATTATTGCCGATACATTGGAAAAAATTTTTGTAAACATAATAAAAGAATCTTTGAAAAAATATGTTGTTTCTAATTCTCTAAATGAATTCATTACATGGTAACCAAAATAATGTTAAGTGGAACTCAAAAGAGGAATCCCTTAATTAATGGAACCCTTACAATCAAACGAAAAAATTTGTTGTCAGAAAAACTTTTTATTGTTATATAAAAGTTTGATTGTGTTATAATGGTGTTATTTGGATTACATATAGATTACATATAGATTAATAGATATTATAGATCAGATTAATTTTCTTATATTAAGAGTATGATTTTGGAAAAAAAATTCAAATGCTTATAAGTGTATAAGTGCCACCCACAACTTTCATTGCAGCTTGGTTCAAAAGCAATACACGCGAAAATTTAAGTTTCACTTAACAGATCATCCTATTCATAGCATATATAGTACGACTTCGAAAATCTGAAATGCTCGGGGGGTTGTAAGGTTCAGATTTCCAAAATTTCTGGATTTTAGATACCTTCCTACTTAAATTAATAGAATTATCAAAGTTCCGTAGTTACCGAGTCGATTCCACAATTAAACACGCAATGGTGAAAATTGTGAAATTCCACAATAATGAAAATGGAAAATACAATGAAGAATAGTAATAAAAGGCAAATATTCCTTTTTTTTTTTTGTCAGAATGATGTACCATATTGCTTTCCCTACTAATCAAAAACTAGTGAAAAAGTTCTATTTTTAATGTTCATGCTGATATCCTCTAGTGTTTGTCCAATGTGTCTTGCTTTTTAGCATACATCACATCAATAGCACACAACACGTCAATAAAATAAAAATGAATACAAAACTTTAAAATAAAATATTTAAATTCTCTATTTTTATTTTGTATTTAATTTCATGCTTAGTTGTAAATAATATTTTAAAAAATATATTGTGACAATACAATAATTGAAATATAATATTCCAAAAAAATAATTACATTTTTTTCATTTCCAACTCTGTAAACAGGTATTTTGTACAACCTGTTAATATTTGCCCCTTGATCATTCTCAATGTCATCAGTAAGATAACCTTGTTCAAATATTCTGTCATATCTTTCATGTAATGCACTATCAATATTGCATGAAAGAGGGCAAATTAGAATCAATTTCATGCAATCCAATTGATTGCCAGATTGCAAATATTTCCTAGTGTACTCAGACCATTCTAGAACGTAAAGAAAAAAATTAAAAAGTTCACTATTAAAACAATCAATACATTTTAATTAAAGATGTTCAGTTTCGAAAAATTATTACATTTTCGATATTGAAAAATAAAAATTATACATAAAATATTTATGACAAAATATAATTTTTTATCAACTCTGACGTATTTTCTCAGACGTTGTAAGGTTGAAAGAAAACCTAAGAAGTTAGGAGTTTAATTTTTTTTTTATATAAATTATATCTTTTTTTTAATGTAGAAATAGACCAAAATAATATTCTTAACTGTCATAACAAAACAGAATAAATAAAAACACTTTGTAATTAAAAGAAACTGTAAAAAATTTTAGAATAACGTTTTGGTAAAAAAAAATAGGAAAAAAGTAAATTTTCAGAGCCTCAATTAGAGAGCCTCAACAACAAAAATTAGAGAGCCTCCCTAATAAATTGGAAGAGTTGGCAACCATGAAATAGTATCAAATAATGCAAAATGGTGCTGTAAGCAACATCTTAGAAAATAAAAAATAAAATTATTGATGGCAGTTATAAGAACAAAAAGTTATCTCCATAAATTTTTATGAGCTTTGAGAAATGACAAAAAAAAAAGAATATTAAAAAGCATAATCAGGAAACAATATTTTATTTATTAAAAAAATAAAAACATCTTTTTATTAGTCCTAAAATACAACAAGGTATAGTAAAATAAGTTATATAGTTTTGTATAGTAAAATAAAACCTTTCAGAACAGGCAAATCAAATTTTGAAAGTGAAATCAGCTCTAAATCACTTTCAATACTATATTTGAGGCAAACATACTTTGATTACTTTTTCTGATAAGAATTAGAAAGGTTCCCGCTAGCATGTGGACATAGCAGATGGTTATCAAAAGTTTTTAAAATCATATGCATAAACAACAAAGTTGTCATCATTCATATTATATTTAAAAAATTAGGATTTTAAAAATCATGTTGAAATCCATAGCAGCACTGACAGAGAGGCAATCGACAAAGCCATGTGAATTTACAATGAAATTGACTCAAATTAAGCATGCAAAACAGTAAAATCTAAATTTAGGAAGAATGAGTGGGCATTTCAGATATATAGTTTTTAGAAAACAACCTAGATTTATTACATGAAATTCAAAATATGCCATCTTTATGAGGTTGAAATTCATGAAGCGATCTTCTAAAATATCAAAGTACAATATGGATAAAACGTTTTTGTATAATTTTGTACATTAATATGACAAAAATCATTTTTTCAAAATTGACTTTTAATCAGTCATGAATAGCTAAAACTTTCAATGATCTTAACACACACAATTTTCATTGATAAACACAATTTATACTGATTATAACTAAATTTATAAACAGCTTTAAGTGAGAAAGTAATGTGTAAAACATAACTATGATGTCAAATTAACAACTTTATATTAAAAAAAAATTGCATAAAATATTAACAAAAAAACGTATAATAATATTAAATATATAAAAGGCTGGTTCCAAAGGTCGAATCATGACCGTTTGCATATCTTAATTAGGGAGTCTTGCTTACTTATATTTCTTTTCTTTTTTTTTCAATTTAGAGGTAACTTTGTGAACCCAATAAACATTAGAAGGCAAGTTATTTCATACCTCTAAACAGCACTTGAAAATATGCATTGAAAGCTGAGTAAGCCCACATTACTCCAATATTTATATTTTCTGATTGAGAATGAACTAAGTAAGTATCACAGCTATCAATCTGAAACAAACAAAACACATTTCCTTTTTAATTAAAATTGGTAATTTTTAGCTTCAGTCATCTTTCATTTCAAGTACATAAACAATAATAAAAAAACTTTACACTTGAACTGTAACAGAATACTGAACAAAGAGAATAATTTTGATTCCATACAAAAGGAATTATTAGTTGAGAAGTTGTTGGGAAAGTGTATATCGTTAGTTTTACTCATCTGTTTATTTAAAGAGTATGAATATTGATAAGAAATTTACACTTATCATACAACTTTATCACAACTGCTTCACATAACTTCTATATAACAACTGCTATAACAACTATTCACAACTTATTCACGCAACTATATCAGAACACTGAACAAAGAAAATTTTTTTGTTTCCATAAAAATAAATAAAAGTTCCTTTAGCAAATTTGTGATAATATAGTATTAACCACCAACTTTTAAAAATTATTTTGGACACAATTATTTAACACTAGAAGCACCTCTGGAGTAATTTTGATCATTTTTGGCCATTTCTTATGTTTTTGAAGATACACGTCATCTTTGAGGCTCATATTTCTTTACTTATCCAAATTTTCACTACATCATAATTTTATGCCTTTCTGTTGATTATTAAAACAAATAATTTATAAAAATACCTAACACAGCCAAAAGAGGTCATCATCTTGACTCTCATAAGAAAAACGTTCATTTTTTAGTTGGTTTCAAATTTATGTCTGTTTCTGATTTTGCAAAATTGTAAACATTATGAAGATGAAAATAAATTAGGGTCTACCGTGTTGAAAAAATTTCTTGGTTTTGTGAAATCGTTTTCGTAAAATTATATGTCATTTTAGATTTGATTACTGAAATCACTAAGTTGAGTTCCTATTGAATTATAATTTCATAATTGTGTCTGATAGAAAATGTAGACATGCTGATTATAAACAGTTATATTTATCATACTCCTGGACAGTTATTATAAGTATGGTTAGGGAACAGTTATTGTCATGTAAGTAGTAATGAAAATTAATTGTATGACATTTAAGCCTCATAACTTTGATTTCAACTGATATAAATGATATTAATGATATTTATTTGTGCAAGTTGAAAAACAGGCAAATGAATAACAATATGGAGAAAGTAATGTGCTCGAATGTTGGAACCACTCCAAAACTACTGGAGCAGCAGGATTACTGACTAGTGCCTCAGTAAAACTTGTAGATGAGTTTTTTTCATTAAAAAAAAAAAAAAAAAAAAAAAAACTACCATCTTAACATAATAGAATGAAAGAAAATAAAATTATTAAAAATAAGTCAGCAATGAAAACCAATCATTTCAGATTTTATAATACCATTCAAACTAAATAAAGAATAGGCATAGGTTAGTGACAATCATATTTGATAGAAGAGGATAATCACTCCAAAGATTTTTTAAGATATGTAATAAAGTTAATGCAAAATGAAATTCAACATACACAATAAATAATAGCTATCACACATCCAAGGAAAAAACATGCTGAAACAGGATTGTTGACTAATATTTCCACCCAACCATTTTCTTGGATCTCATCAAAGAAATTTTCATCTACCATATTTGACTACAGAACAAAACAAAAAAAAGAACAAAAAATTAATCATCAAACATTATTGCTTTCATTTTAAACTGAATTTTTCATTTAAGAATAATTTTTTGATTTTTTTTTAATTAGAAAAATTCAATTTTAATTTAAACCATTTTAATTATTTCATCTAAATTTAAAATTCCTATTGGAAGTTTAAAACTGTAATTTAACTGCTTTTTTAAAAAATTATTACTTCCAGGTCAAGAAACCTATTTTCCTAAAGATAATTTTCCAGAATAGTTTCAAAGAAATTTGCTACTTGCATCCTATTTATGTAAGTTTTAGTTGGTTATGAGTTAAACATATTTGGTTATGTGTTAAACACTGCATGCAATAAATTTTAAAATGTTATGGCTTAATAAGTTTCCTTTTCACAGTTTACAATATTTAGTTCACATATTTAGCTATGCGTTAAACAGAAATAAAAAGAAAAAAAATCAATTTTTTAGGTTTAATTTTTGCTTTTTAAGAAACTTTTATAATATCTCACATAGAACGGGCATGTTCCAAATTAATTTCACAACCAATAGGCTAAGCATAAATAGTATATATTTAAAATATATTCAAATAACCTAAAACTTAACATACAATGAGTGATAAAATTATTAGGTACATTTCAATTTTACAAATTAAAAATAAATTAGAAAATTTAATACCTCTTGATTGAAAAGAAACAGAAGGGAATAGAATGCAATGGACAGAATAATCGTTAGAATGAAGAATCTATCAAAAATCTTTGACACTGATGCTTGTTTTTTCCTCCATAATAGAATGCTGCACATTATCCTTCTCAGTACAAAACTAGATGTAACAATACAACTAGAAATGAGTACAGCAAAGATAACTATAATAAAGAGAAATCAATGTGTTTAGAATTTAAGGACATATATATTGACACATGCATTTCATCCATAGTCAAAAGTACTTTATTGCCAAAAAAAATTTTCGACTAGTAACATGTAAAGAGTTTTAAAAAAAATAATCTAGATAAAAATATTAGGGAAAAATTTCTGTATAAGTTCCAGCTAAAAATTGGTCACCAGATTTTGGTAACATGAAAGAAACGTCATATAAAGAGGAAAGGGAACAATTCATAGCCACCTATGCATAAGCCACTATATATATATAAAAAAAAACTAAACTCAGTGGCGTGACAGCCCATAGAGGGCCAAGGCCTACTGTGCCCATCTCAGTTTTCTTGACCTTGGGCTCTGGGGTGCAGGAGCAGATATTCCGGTCAGCCGAACGCGGAACCCCCAGTGTTTAGTTCCCAAGCATGCTTGGTACTCATTTATCGACCTACTGAAGGAATGAAAGGCTGAGTCGACCTTGCTTGCCTGTGACACGACAGCGCAAAGCGCTACCGCATATATATATATATATGAAACTAAGCAGTGTACTTAGGTTCAATCAGGATTCAAAACAAAATGTCTCGAAATGTCTGGTATTATATGTGCAGAGTATACATTTCCTAGTATTCCTTACATAGATGCTTTTTAAGATTAAGTGGTATTGCCCAGTATACCATAAAAAACATTCATGATAATCTGAAGACACGCTACCTAAAACAGGACAAACCAACAACCCTTTTTACCCTGATCTGAAATATGACAATTTTAAAATGACTATGCTTGAAACAGTACTAAACCACATGAAATAGTGAATAATTGCATAACTGGCTAATGCTGTTATATAAAGAATAGAAACAGGATACTTTGGGAACCGTTAATTTAAACAAAAACATGTCAAAAAGTTAAAGAAATTAATAAATAACTAATTGTAAATTAATTAAAACTTATTTAAAATACATTTATTTGTTTAATTAAAAAAATGAACAACATTAATGCAGACATAGAGAAATTAAACTTGGCTTTATTGCTAATTTTTCCATTCGATAAATTAAATAGGAGATTAAATATTACATTAGGAGAACAAAATAAAAATGTTTATCTTTAAAATAGTTTGCTCTTTCAATTTTTTCTCACAGCAGATAAAGAAATTGAAGATTCCTCCATTTCAATAAACATGCAAATGTCATAGTGGTATGCTTTCTTTGATAATCACAATCAAAAATACTTTCACAACTAAACATTCAATATGTATTGCTTTGACAGTCTTTTCATTGTAGAAATTTATTTGTATTTTAAAATTAAACGTTAGCAATTGATAACTATTTTTCAGCTTCATATAACTCTCAACTTAATCATTACTGAACCGCATTTACAAAATAACTGTCATACTTCTTCATTTATTCTTTTGCAAATGATACTTTAAAGAGCAAATAAAAGAAATAAAAATGAGATAATTGTTAAATTGATAATTGAAACTATGGATAATTAAGCACACTTTTTCTCATCGCAATTTTTTTTAAAAAAATGCTATTAAATGTGTAATATTTACTAATTTTATTTGAGTTTTATAAAAAAAAAAGATTAAGAAAAAATGAGATTGCATAAATTTGCCGAATGGCCAGCCAAGTTTATTCGAATAAGGTCACAGCCTTCAGAGACCTTCCATCCAGGCGCCGGGGATATTTCAATATCATGATTTCAATATCATTTCACATCTACTGTAAACATTATAATTAATTATAGGAAACTATATCAAATGTTGCCCCGTAAACATGGGGTAATTATTGATCACTGGGGTAATTCCTGATCATTGTCATTTTTTCTTATAAATAGTATAAAAAATAGCTAATTGTATTTTCTGAAATAGCAGTTTATATTTATTAAGTGGAACAACTATAAAATATATTTTAACTGTAATCACAAAATTTGTTTTTAACTGTATACAAGAAATGTGTTCTGGTTTATCTTCCTTGCTTCTATCTTAATTTTATGTGTGTACATTGTTAGAATAATTTTTAAGTTTATAAATTAGCCTAATATAAAAATGGAGAGAAATTATAAGCCTAAAAAGGATACTAAGCTTCTAGAAAGCAAAATTAGTGAATTTCTTTTAATGATTGAAAGTGAAAATTTCAGTGTGAGAGCTGCTGTCAGAGCTGTTGACATAATTTACTTAACTTTACACTCTCACTTAATGAAGTTAAAAAATCCTGCAAAAGTAACCTATGTGGGAACTCTTTCTTATATTCCAGCAGAACATGAGAATGAGTTGGCTGGAAAATTTAAAGTGTTAATCTTTACTCTTGCTTTTAAATAAATAGTTTGATTAGCTGCTTAAACATATCTCTTTGGTTTATTTGTTTGATCTTGATGTCTTATTTGTTAATTACCATTGTATAATTATTTTTAAACAGTCCCTTTACTATAAAAACTGATGATCAGTAATTACCCCAGAAGTGATCAGGAATTACCCCAGAAATGATCAAGAGAAGGAGTAATTCCTGATCACCAAAAATTTTAAATCTTTTAAATTCTAATTAGATTTTCAAACAAAAGAAGGTAGCATAGGACTCATCTCATATAGTCTCTAAACTTTCAGTAAATATTAAAATTCTACCTTGAATAGTTTTTTCACAAAATAGATGTTTACATTTTTTGATCAGGAATTACCCCAGGTCACCCTACATTCAATTTGTAATATTTTTCGACTTAAAAATTTATTATAAATACAAAGTAGAAGATAAATTCCTCACGTGTATTTTCAACTGTCATACTTGACAAAGAAAGTTACAGGTTAACTTAAATTTTTCTTCATTTTGCAAAACTATTTAAATTTTAAATATAAATTTCATTTTTACTTTATCAGAAATATTTTTACATAACATTACAAAAATATTATTCGTAAAACATTTTAAAATAGCTTCGTTTTCAGAAAAATTGCAGTATGAAGCAATAGTAAATCTTAACCAGAGTTGTAGTCCACAAATTAATTACTTAACATACTTATTAACTGAACATGAAATAAAATTTAAAATCAATTTTAACACATAATTTAATTTATTTATGATATTTTTGAAAACAAAACTAGTTCGAGTTTAGATGTAATTCGCTATTAATAGTGAAATATATATTTACAGAAAGAAACTTCAGGAAAAATCTCATAAATACAGGCTTCAAAAAAAATTTAAAGAAAAAACATTTTCTTTATTATTTATTACAGGGCTGTTGCTTGGCTGACCGCCTTTTTAATAAATAGAGGCATTTGATTGGTCGATTACATCATCGTTTTCATCGTTATCTCTTCATCGTTTTGTCAGGTTTACTAGAATGGCGTTTTTAGCATTTTTGTTTGGCGCAATTTTAATAACGCGCATGCTCAGTTTGATAATTTATTCAAACCAATCTAAGTACTTCGTAGACAAAGAATATAGACGCTTGTATCCCCTCCTTTGCTCGTGTAACTCAAATAAAGACATAAAGATGGAAAGATCAATCACTGTACCAAACAGATGTCAGGGTGAACTTTGACACTGGACACATCACTGGTCTCTATTTTTTTTTATTTGATTTTCATAAATTGTTATGATAAATAATAACATTCTGTCACTGTGCCAGAAAAATCTGATCACATTTTTTTTAAAGATTTATAATTTGTAAATTTTAAATGAAAAAATTAATGTATTTTAAAAAATTGATTTTTATATTGTTCTGAAATTCAAATACTTGAATTAAAAAAAAAAATTTAAGTGCTTATTAAAAATATATAAAAAATATAAAATAACTAAAAAAATTAATAAAATGATTAAAATAAAATAGAACAGTTTTATAAGCAATCTAAGCTGCCCAAAGCATTTAATTTCATGATGAACAATAAATTGGAAAATGTTAATAATTGCTGAGATAGAGTCTCATAATTGCCTGTTAGCGTTCAGTTAGTTAGTTATTAAAACTTATTCATGATATTCATTTGTGCGTAATCTAAATTCTAATTATTTTCATTCAAAAAGTCTTTCAAAATATAATTTTATTCCTGTATTTAAATTACAAGTAACTTTGATATCTGGGTTGCCTACAAAAATTCAAAAAAAGTACAAAAAAAATTTAGAGCATTTCACAGCATTTACTATTTATCAAAGATGATAAAAAAAATTATTGATTATTAAAAAATAATTTTATTGCGATAATCAACATTAAGCTGGAAACCTATTACTATTAAGCAATTTAAAAGACTTTTTCGTGGTTTTCCTTCGCATGTAACACAAATTTGATTACTTTAACTTAATCTTCATTAAAATAAATTATTCTTATAACTTTCATGAATTTGATTGTATTCTGATACTTAAATTGTTAATTACTTTGATCTCTGAATTGGATTAAGCATAATAAGGGTGTTTCATTACATTCACAAAATAAAAAAGCTCACACTTTGATTTCTGGGTTGAGTTAATAAGAAGAGCTTTTCGTTCTGTTCAGAAAGATGGTACCCTATCTATTAAGGATAATAATAATGAAAAAATGTTTATTTATAATTTTACTCCTATACTTAAATTGCAAATTATTTTATTTTATATACCAATAGCAGCAATCTGAAAAACATTTTTGTCTGTTTTTCATAGCGTATAACGCGAAATTTGATAATTTTAATTTCAATTTAATCTTGATTATAATTAATTATTTTTACAACTTAATTGTTTATTAACTTAATTATTTATTAACTTAATTATTTTAACTTAATTAATTAAAATTAATTTATTAATTAATTTATTAATTAATTTATCAATTAATTAAAATAATTAATTAACTTAATTATTTTAACTTAACTATAATTTATTTATAACTTAATTATTTTTATAAACATAATTATTTTTATAACGTAAATATGGTTTTATTCCGATACTAAAATAGCGAGTTACTTTGATTTTCGGTTAAAAACTACAAAAATTTGAAGAACATCTCGTTATAGTCACAAAGAAGTCTCTCAAAGATGCTGAAAAATGATTCATTATAAAAAAAATTCATTGCGATTACTGAACTTCTAAATGGAATCAAGCCATCTGAAAGATATTTTCGTGGTTTCCCTTCACGTATAATGCAAAATATGATTGTTTTCTCAAATTTTTATTCAAGCAAGGAAGAAAAATATTTATACCATTATTAACCACTCCAAAAACCAGAGTAAATGCTTTATTATAAAACTGATGCGTCCAGAATTTGGAATTATGATGAACTTGCCTGTATATTTTGATTCAATAAATTGATTTATTTTCTGCTTCCCTTCTTACCATTATTTTTTTTTTTTTTTAAGTGAAAAATGATTCTTCTACATTACTGTTAGAAAATTTGACGGTTCATCAGGTTGTCTTTTGTCAACATCTGAAAATAAAATTCGAGCAAATAGTATTGTATTTGTAATGGCGAAAATATCCAAATGATAAAATAAACATGAACTTTTTTTACATTGTTAAAATTAAAAAACTTAAGTACTCGGGTTCCTATGATTTTATTATTTTACTAATAACTTATTCTAGTATGTTATATTGAAATATCTGATATATGTTACATCGAAATATCTGATATATGTATTATGATTTTATTATTTTACTAATAACTTATTCTAGTATGTTATATTGAAATATCTGATATATGTTATATTGAAATATCTGATATATGTATTTTGAAATATCTGATATATGTATATTGAAATATCTGGAGAAAAAAAAATTTCTAACCAAATATTCTTTGAGTCAGGAAGAGACAAAAAATACCTGTTGATTTTTTTGAAATATACTTTCTATCACAAACGCCTTAAAACTTTGTTATCGATAAAAATAATTTCAGATGATTTTAATCCTTCATCTCTTATTAACCTCGTTATATCATGCTTTTGATCAAAGTTCAGCAGCGTGTCTGCGTTCTTTCTCTCCTAAATATTAATTTGATCCCTACACACGTTTTTTATTCCATTACTTATAAGGATTCGTAAAATATATATTAACGGCCCGGATTAGAGAACAACTGAATTATCTTCTTCAAAAATGGCAGTTATTTAATTTAAATTTGATACTTTTGTGTGTGATCATATCTCAGTGTCAACCATATCGGTGTCACGTATCAATGACATCCAATAAAAATCTAACTGTCAATGAACTTATTAACTGAGGTGAAGGGATTAATTGAATGCTTAATAAAATAAGAGCTTTCTTTGATGATATGTTTTTTAAATTAGTGGTGAAATCGTCTAATAATTATTTTTAAAAATCGTTGCAAGAAAGGTTTGCAAGAGTATTTTTTTTTTCAGACTCATGCGAGTTAATTCAAATCAAATAAATATACTATATGTACTCTCTTTTTCTTTCTTCCGGATTCTAACGAATTAAAGAGTATTCATACTTATCAAGGTATTTTACAACAAAGTGCTAACATAGTACAAAGGTACATATAGTATTGATTTCTGTGCATAGATTTTTTTTTCCTTCTATATTTGCTTTCGGAAATTTAGCTGTATAATATTTTATACCCAGTTACGTAATTCTGTTGCGATCGTAATTTTTCTTAGAAAATTATTATTTAGATGATTAGTTGAATATTCATAAAGTACGTTAAGAAGAGGTTTGAAAAAAAAAGTAATCAATATCATGCGTAAATACTTTGGTTTTTTTTCCTTCTTTTTTTAATAATGTGTTACGTTTTCTTTTTTTAAATCATTCATTGCCACTTATTTAATTTAATTACATATAATTTCAAGATAAAAACATATCTCAGTTTTTACATAAGCATGTGAAAATCTAATATTTCATGCAGTCTTTCTGGTGGTTTGTGATAAGGTCTGGTTTCTTAGGACAAGCGCCTTATCTGGGCGTCAGCGGGACGTCAACGTCACGCTGACGCCAACAAAATACTGGTTTGTTAGCTCAAGGCCTGGTTTCTTAGAACTAACGCCTTATCTGGGCGTCAGCGGAAAGTTGACGTAGATCTGACGCCAAAAAAATACTTTTTTGTTAGCTCAGCGTGAGCAGTCGGTCCAACGCAGACATTATCTCTCATTGCGCATGCGTTAATAACGTAAACAAATATTTATTTTGAATTTGTATTGATTTTGTTATTGTCGACCAGTGTTTTAGAGAACAAATAATGACTTTGTTCAAGAAAAAACACATTATAGTTGAGCTAAATGAAGAGTGCTATGTTTAATGAAGAAGCTATGTTTAATGTCAAAATCAAAATCTTGGCTGATTTCAATGTGCTGTTGGATGTTGTCCGCCATTGCTTCTGTGGTTAACGTCACGCTGTAATCCAACTGCAGTTGAGTTGGACGGCAATTGAAGTTCAAGATAAGCGTTCGATGACGTATACTATCAAACTCACAAATAAACCAATCAGAGGTTAGCGCTGATTTCCAGCTGACGCCGACGTTTAGGACGACAGGCTAAGAAACCAGGCCTTTAGAGTGATAAATATTTGTTTCAAAACTATAATGTATGTTTCCGCAACTCTATCTCAGTACTATGACCCTTAGCAGTGAGTTCATTAACTAACATTATATTCAAATGTTCTGTAAATGAAATGAATATAATAATTTTAAAATCTAATATTTCATGCAGTCTTTCTGATGGTTTGTGTCAGAGTGATAAATATTTGTTTCAAAACTATAATGTATGTTTCCGCAACTTTATCTCAGTACTATGACACTTAACAGTGAGTTCATTAACTAATATTATATTCAAATGATCTGTAAATGAAATGAATATACGTATATTGATTATCACTAAATGTCAAGTTTACTACTATGGATTGCAAATTCATTCAATTTCTTCTATTCTTTACGTAAGTCAATTTCATGAAATTTTGAGAAATTTTTTGTACTATTTAGAGATAAAAGAATTCTTTGCATGCATTCTGAGATGTATAAAGCAAGATTTTAGAAATGTTTAATTAATTTTTTTTAAGTACTTTGAAAACTCTGGTATTTGATAACTCCTTTAATATTTACGCGATTTCGTTATAAATTTGTTATATAGATAACTATTAATCTAACTAAGTAATAACTATTGTTATTTTAATTAAGTAAAGTCAATAAACTGTATACGATTGGAACAATCATTTGAGCAAAGCACAAAACGGGAATAAATTTAACTATTATAGGTTATATTCTCTAAAGAATAACTACCTCGTTTTTTCCCCACAAAAAATTTACTGAATTTAAAAAAAAAAAAATTTTTTTAAGAAAATAAGATCAATGCAGAAAAGATTATATAGACAATATATAATTGATTTTATTTTGAACTAATATTTATCTAACAGATAAATTTTATTTAGATATAAAAAAAAAGTTATAAGGATAGAATATCTCTTTCTAAAATTAGATATTCATGTAAATAAACTATTTCAGCTTAAAAATTGGCGTTTAACTTCTAAATTGAGTTAATATAAATGAACACATTAAGTTATATTTTTTAATCAAAGTAAAATAATATGTTTCTTAAAATTCAAGCAAATCTTTTTCGTGTATTATATGACCAAGTTTAATCATAATGCAAAACTGAAAATGTGTTTCTCTCATTATAAATATGTAAAGTCACACTTTAGGGCCAAATTAAATACTAAATAAAGAAATTAAAATCATTTTTTCTTTTTTAATTGTGTTGTTATGTCTTTCTGTTTTGTGCATATTCCATATAAATAAGAAAAGATTGGTTGCAGATAAGACATTAATGTATAATTTATTCAAAATAATTCATAAAGTAATCAAGAAGGATAAAATAAAATTATCAAGATCTCTGGAGAAGTTTAATTTTTATTACAGCATTGATTGTTATACCATGTGTTCATTTATTAGTTCAATAATGGATCAGTAAAAACTTATTGCAACATTTCACATATTTCAATAGCAGTTTTGACAACTGTAGAGATTTCTTTCCTCTACTATGTTAAATATAAGTTTAATCTGCGTAATTTAATCTACACAAATAATCAAATGAAGGCTATTAAATCAATTAACCAGTATGTTTTGGAAAGCTAATTATATTGCTTTAAATTCTGATTTTAATTATAAAATCAGAATGTGAGATATATAACTTGCAACATTTTAATATTTCAACAGATTTTTTCTGACAAAATTGTTATAAGTCGGAACAAATTAGATTTGACAATAAAATTCAGTATCATCCTCTTACATGTCATATTTTGCTGGCATTTCAGTATTTCTTTTTCTCTTTGAAAGATAGAACAAGTTTATGTTACATTGGAAGTAAGATAATTTTCAATTTTTTATAGGTTCGAAGTATATTAAAAACGAAAAATAGGTAATGGTTGTAAATAAGTTTTTGCTAATTTGGTTGGCTATAGTAATGGAGATAAACTATCCTGTTCAGTTCTTGCTAAATAGCCATCTAGGTCCTTAAGAAGTTAAACATGTGGCAGCAAAACTAAAAAGAAGTATTTTATTATGTGTATATTCACCACAACATTCAATATTTAATTTCAAAAACTTGTAAATTCGTGGTAACGAAATGTGTGATTTTTCAAATTCTAATTTTAACTTTATAATTACGACACTAATGCTACAGTTTTCTTAATTTATTAAGGACAATATAAGTCCTGTTAAAATATTAAGATACAGACTACTACAAGCATAAAAACTTAATTTTTCTAAATGAAATTTCAAATTTAAGAAAATAAATAAAAAGAGTTTCAAATATTTGAAAAAATTAAAATTCGCCAAAAATTGACGTCTATGTCCTGAAGGTTCTAGTAAATTGCAGAGTAAATTTTACTTAGAGTTTTTCGTTGAGTTTTGCCGTTGTAGATTATTTAGAGATTTGCAAGTTTTACTAATTTTAATTGAATTTAATTTTAGTAGAGAAAATAATGTTCCACTGCTCATACATTCTAAAAGAAAAAATAGTGGCACTATATAAAAATGGAAAATCCATCACAGAAATTAGTTGGGTATTGAATATGTCGTATTATACAGCTAGAACATGGCATTTGAGGCAAATAAATTGTATTTTTAAGTTGAAAATTCGTAATTTAAAGATATATATTTCGAAATAAATTCCTTATTACTTAAGTGTATTAAATTGTAATCAGCATCTGATTTTATTTTTAAATTTTTCATGTATTGTTGCAAAAAAAAAATTAGTTTCTCAAAACTATTTGCATTATTAACTCTTTAAACGAACCCTCTATTTTTTTGTAAATTTATGTTAAACTACATTTCAGATTTTTTTGTAAAATAAAAGTTCATGGAGCCTATTATTTTTTATAGTTTGCCTAAAAGTAATTTGGTTTTTAAGACCTATGATGAGTTGTAAAATTTTACCTACAGTAAAGTATTGACCATTCAGTACTTATAAAAAACCGAATTAAAATTATGAATAATTTATAAACAAACGGATAAATATCCAAATATGCAAAAAAAATTTTTTTTTATTCAGAGAAAGTACATTTCTGTGTCCGATTTCGAAACTTAATAGTTAGCACTAAATAATTTTCATATATGAGGTCACCCTCAGGAACCATTAAGATTGACACTTAGTATGTGAAAATCAGATCATTAGAACGAAAGTTATTGAGGGTGGTTATGAGGGAAAGTTATTATTATTATAATTATTTTTTTTTTTTTGGTCCACTGTACAATGCTAACATGAATTCGCAGATATTCAATTGTTAATAGTTTTAGTAGTTCCTGTACTTAAGTGAAAAAAGAAATATTTCTTAAAAATGTGTTTTCTTTCTCACAAAAGAGAGAATAAAATTGCCTAAATATAGAAAATCGTTAAGTTGTAGCAAAATACGAGGATTTTCTTTTGAGAAACAGTAGAGTATGATGGGAGTAGTGAGGTAAGAGATTTTTCTATATTCCTCTCACACATCGAATATGCTATCAATTTAAGAGTAATTGTCTCTAATACTGGAAGTAGATTAATATCGTACTTGAGAGCTATGAAGACTTCGTAGTTCATTTTGTTATTTATTTTGTTTCATGAAATTTCTTCAATATTTTTTTAGATAAATAGTAATTTTTCTCCCTATTAATTTCAACAAAATTTTAAAATCACAAAAATTTCGGGACATCTATGGAAATGTTTAATAATTAAGAATACTTTCTTTATCTTATTTTTTTAAAGGAAATTAAGGATTACTTTGAGCCCTGATTATGTACTACTATAAAGCAGTTACATGTTTTGGTGCATGAAATGTTCTGTTATAATTTAATTTTCATAGTGTATTTCAATTATGATTACTTTTATAAAACTTAATTTAATTAGTTATGAAGTTAAGCTTTTAAGTATATTTAGAAAAATTCAATTTATGTTTAAAAGTAGTATTCCTCTTCATTTTATAAATTTTTTTTTAGTAAACACAAAGAGAAAAAAAAAAGGAAGAGAGAGAGACTAAGTCAGTAGAAAAATCATTTATTTATTATAAAATGAAAACAATTTAGACATACATTTGGATCAAAAATACCACAGCTACCTACATTATAAGAAAAATCCAGTACATTTTACAAATTAAATAAATAAAATTTTTAGTCTATGAACAAAATGTAAAATTCTTCTTTTACAGGAGCTCTTTAAAAGCAGTTAAGATAAATAAAATACCAAAAGTAATACTTTTCGATGTGAGTGACAGTCATACATTTCATTCATAATTCTAAATATTTATTAGGCGCCTATTTAACTTTTGAAAGTTTTAGATTACAAGATATAAATATGATAGGCATGCTACAAAAATTTGAAAACAAAATGACAAAAATTTGACAACAGTTTAGAACAATCATGTTTGAAATTACAAAAGTGCTGGTATTTCTTTTTAATGTTAAGACACTTTATGTAATAAAATGAAACAAAACATTCTAAAATACTATTTATATTGCAATACCAGAGCCATTATAGGGGTAGAGGAAAACAGAGCCATATGACTAGATCTCAATGATTTTACACTGAGATCAGGGTAAACCCGAAAAAAAATTTTTTTTTTCATTGCTTTTTATAACAAATCAACTCTAGTTATTAAGTTTATAATAGAATAATATTTATATTTCCATCACTTCTATATTCTGCGCTTTAAAATTTTTTAATTAACTTTTTTAAAAACGTTTATTATTAGAAGAGAGAGATAATGTACTAAGGTGTTGAGTTAATCAATCACAATATAAAAAAAAGGATGATATAAAAAAATGCTACTATATACTTTATTAACTCAAATTTACCCAAGTACTATTAACTATATCATTAAAACAAATTAAAATGTTCAAAACATTATTTTAATCAACATTACTTTCAAGTTTTAATCAACATTACTTTCAAGTAGTCAAAATGTATACTAGTCCAATCAGCTTTCTTCATAACATTCATTTGGGTCACCTAGAAATATCTATTTCTGTACTGAGGGACCAAAACTGGATTTTCAACAAGACTGACCTGGCAGTCGTAACAATACTCAGGTCAGAACTGTGAAAAATTCAGTCAATGCAGGAGCCTTATTTCCACATGTAACTGATGATGATGACAACCTAGAACAAAACTAAAAGCATTGCAACTGAATATACATAACACGAAGCACAATTTGTGTTACAATACAACTTGTGCTTTTCAATATTATTCTAAATTTTAAAAATATCACTTATAGTAGTAATGTTATCATAGCAGCATCAAACAAATAATAAAATATGTAAACAGAGAACTTTAACACATGTAAACTAAGTTTTAAAACCAACAATATAATAAAATGGGAATCAATATTTTTATTTGAATACCATTTAAGCATATTCATGCAAAAAAAGTTGATAATTTTATTGGGTATTTTAAAATCACGGTGCAAAATAGTATTAATTTAACCTTTTCCTCATACAGAATTTAAAAGTGGTTTCCTTCCAACCTTGTATTATTAAAGTTATAACTCATTTGTCACTCCTTTTTCCTTTCAAATAACATTCAAGAAAATTCAATACACAGAAGTAATTTAACAAATTACACATAACTCCCACTTCAGACATACAGGCACACTGAGGTTGTTGAAGGAGCTTTAAAATAATGCGTTTTATGAGTTGATAAGAAAGTCAACCTATAACAAAACAACACATCATTACATTACAATTGTTACATATTTGTGCTTCCTATCAACCATCAAAATTTTATTCTACTCCTTTCGTATTATTCCAAACTATAATATCAATTTTCAAAATGTCACTTATAGTAATGTTTAATAAGCAGAATCTCACAAATAATAAGAAATGTAAACTATATATAATATATTAACTCTAATTTACCCTAGTACTATTAACTACATCATTAAAACAAATTAAAATGTATACTAATCCAATCAGTTTTCTTCATAACATTCATTTGGTTCACCTAGATTTCTATTTCTGTAGGTACTGAAGGATCAAAACTGGATTTTCAACAAGACTGACCTGGTAGTCGTGACAATACTCAGGTCAGAACTGTGAGAAATTCAGTAAATGCAGGAGCCTTATTTCCATATGTAACTGATGATGATAACAACCTAGAACTAAACTAGAAGCATTGCAACTGAATATACAAATCACGAAGCACAATTTGTGTTACAATACAACTTGTGCTTTTCAATATTATTCTAAATTTTAAAAAAATCATTTATAGTAGTAATGTAATCATAGAAGCATCAAACAAATAATAAAATATGTAAACAGAGAACTTTAACACATGTAAACTAATTTTTAAAACCAACAATGAAAAAAATGTGAATCAATATTTTTATTTTAATACCACTAAAGCATATTCATACAAGAAAAGTTGATAATTTTAATGCGTACCTTAAAATCACGATGCAAAATATTATTAATTTAACCTTTTACTCATAAGAAACAAAAAAGTGGTTTCCATCCAACCTTGTTTTATTACAGTTATAACTTATTTGTCATTCATATTTCCTTTCAAATAATATTCAATACACACACACACAAAAAAATAATCTTTATAATTAACAACAAAAATTCTTGCTTTAAATAAAAACACAGATCCGACAATAATGCTAAGAAAAGTGATGAAAATGATACCTGCAATATGCAATGCTAGCCAGTAAAAATGTCGACACCAAGAGCTATTTTATATTAATTCAGCAAGCGCTGCAATACTAATGTCCAGTATCTAGAAATCACTTTGCATGAATAAAAATATTGTAGTAAAAAATATGTATTTCCTAGCGTATTCGTTACATCTTTCCAGCTCAAACATTTTCGCCATTTTCAATCACGTTCAAAAAGCGGGCATCCAAGCAGTTGGCGATAGATTTCGTTTGGCAATCACCCATTTCACCAGATCGCCAAAGTTTAGGGTTATAAGAGGGCGGTCAGCCAAGACAGTGCGTTATTACAGATCTACAGTATATCTACAGAATTAACTTTTTAATAGGAACAGTTTTAACTTCGTTTGTTTGAAAATCTGGCAATGGTTTAGAATTTCATAGCGCAGACGAAAACTTATGACCTTGTTTACATTTCTTGTCATATTTTAATGAGCAGACCTGAATTACTCACTCTGTTTGATAAGAGAAGTGCTGAACCAAGATGAATGGTCTTTCTTCCGAAAATCTCAATTCGAATCACTCCGCAAGTAACATGGCTTCTATTAACAATCATAGCAATTTAAAAAAGCCGATTCGTGTTTGGTGTGATGGATGGTGAGTTAAAATGTTCTATTTTGATTAAGAAATTAAATACATTTTAACTAAATCTAACAGTAGTAGAAAAGAGTAGCTTTTCCTTGAATTGCGTCATTTCATTTTTCTTATTACTTATTTTAGTTTGCAAAGATACTTAAGTTAGCAGAAATGTATATGTATTATTTATTTAACACGTCTCACCCAATTGTAAGTTTTTTACCCGAATCAACATTAGATAGTTTTACAAACTATAATTAAATTTAAACTAATTTTTACGAGCAGAATTTCTAAAAGGCTATTTATATATTCCTTTCTGAAGTTTGCTAATATTTTTCAACTGTTTCTGTCTTCTTAAAATATAAAAAAATAAAATTGAGTAATTATCTTTTCCTAAGTTTAAATTTTGAAATTATTTTTTTCTTTTTCAAACAATAGCTCTAAATTTATTGTTAAAACTGTTCTTGTCTTTAAACATGTCATTATCATTGGTTGTGTTATAGAAAATAAAATAATAAGTGTAGTTAGTGCAGCATCAACTCCTAAGACTTGTTGAATTTAATTTATAAACCAGTTAAATAGAAGTACTATTTGGTTTTCAATTTTAATTTTTAATGATAAATGGAAAAGCACCTTTTAATATACCTATTACTGCAATTAGTTAAGTGACACTGTTTTCAATATTTGTATGGCTGTTTTTTACGTGCTTTTGCTCAAAGAATAAGCAAATTTAAAGTCTTAATTAAAGTTTTCTTCACTCTTATTCAGGCATTTTGCTTAGTCCTGTTAATGTTATTTTACTAAGGTTTCACATTATGTATGCAAGGTGTTCTATGATTACTGCTCTTGCTCTCTATACATATTTTTAAACTCCTCATTTTAAAAGTACACATAAATTAGAAGTTTCAATATATTTAAGAGAAGAGAAAGTAAAAAAATGCTTCCAAAATCAGATGAATCATTACCTAGGGAGGTCTCAAAAAATCAAAACCTGTGTGATTTAAAAAGGAAAGATAAATTGAACCTTGATTATTAAAAATATCTATAGTTACATTAAGCAATCAAACAGGTTTTGATGGGTTTTTTTGGCCTATTTCCATCATTAGAGATCTGTTTACAGATTTTAATGAAAGAAATTTTATTCTAGTTTGAATATTTATTTAACGCTCACAAGGTATCTACACATTTTTCTTTAATTTTGTTTTATCGAAAAATCTAAAATTATATATTAAATGTGGTTATTACATAACATTAAAATGACATTTTAAGCATGGGAAATAAAATATGTTTATCATTTAATTGATTTTATGTTATTTAATATGTATGTTTCTTTATTCTTTGTTAACATAATTTGTCTCTAATTTTAAATATGAGTGCAAAATTATTTATAAAAGAAAAATTGTTAAACAGAAAATATCTTTGTTTTATTTGTTTATTCTGTTTAAAGGTATGAATAAATCATTTATTTTTATTACTATATGTTGTATTTATTAAATTTTTGCTTTTCAGCTATGACATGGTACATTTTGGTCATGCAAATCAATTAAGACAAGTGAGTGTACAAAAAGAATTTTTGAATAATCATGAAAATTTATTTTGTCCTTTTTAGGTTTTGCACAAACAAAATTATGTGCAATCATGTTTTGAACATCCATTTGTCCTCTATGTATATTTTTATTATTATGATGAAAGTTAATACTTGTTTATTTTTCTTAGATCTCTAATATTATTTTTCTTCTGTATTCATGCCTTAATAAAAATTTTGGTTGGTGGCATTTATATGTATAATATATTTATTTAAAAGTATTCATTTTACATGTCTTAATCAGTGTTCTTCCTAAGTGTTTTTAAAATGGTTTTTCTGTCTGCCCTTTGATCCCTATAAATGCATCCTCTTTATAAAATAAGCACCATCTTAAAAATACAGCCTATTTATTTTAATATTTCAGAAAAAAGTTTTTTTCTTAACCATCAATTTTAATGAAAATTAATAAATAGTAATTACTTTAATTTCATTCCTTCATTTTAATAAGATTTTTATGTTGTCTTGTTGTATAGTTAAAAATTTTGCATGATATTCGCCCCCAGAGATATTCATATCAAATTTTTATGTTTCCATTTAATTTTTTGAAGATATTGTACTGTTAGATCAGATTGTCATCCTGAATTGGGATTTCTTTAGGAAAAAGTATATTTTTTCCAAGACACTGAAAAGAACAGGAATTAACTAAAACCTAAAAATGACCAGTACAATTATTTAGCAATAATTATTAGTTTAAATTTAAACATATAAAATTTAATATAGTAAAAAAAAATTTTAATTTTTCCTTCAGATTTACTCTTTGAAAAAAATATTGTTTTCTTATTTTACTTTTATACAAAATATTAAAATCTGTTTAACCTATTATAATGTTTTATTTTTAAATGGATAATGTCTTATTTTAATAAATAAATACAAATTAACTCGTACATCTATTATGTGTACACATTAATTCTAGTTTACATATTCCATTTTTAGTAAAGTTAATTCACTGTTTAATTAATAATTACACTCTAGAAAAATCAATTAAATTAAATTAAGAATTCAAAATAAATTAATTAACTCTGGTTACTATTAAAAATATTTACTTTGTTAGGATTATTTTCAAATCCATTGTTCTCCAGTGGGTTCCTGCTCACTGCGGGGTTATGAGTAATGAAAATGCAGACTACTTGGCAAGAAAGGGGGCCTTAATTATTCAAACTTCTGCGCACATTATACCCTTCTGTTCCATCAAACAGCTTATTAAGAGGACCCTTAAGACTTGTGCTCATGAAGAACTTATCGATCGTACTTCTACTACGTCTTGGAGGACTACCATCCTAAATTTGTGAAATGGCCCAAGACAAAGAGCGGTGGCTGAATTCCGCTTGGCCACCGGTCATGACTGTCAGCGGAAACATCTGTGTAGATTTGGTATCGTTCCTTCCCCGGTATGCACTCTTTGCAGTTCTGGTGAGGACATGGACTCCACGCACCTTCTCCGCTGCCGTGCACTTTGCAGGAATTCTATCACTGAACGCTATTGGGAACTAGAGACATGTTGTGATTAATAGACTCTGTTGCAGCATCTTTTGTTTCTGTTCTTATTTTTAGATGTTTATGTATGCTGTTACTGTCTATAATCTGCCATTGGAAATAAAGTTTTAAAAAAAAAAGGGGGGATTATTTTCAACTGGCTAAATTTTTATTAATTTCCTTTTGAGAGAAGGGAGTATATTAATGAATTTTGTAATGATTTTAAATGTTACCATTATTTTTTTAATAAATGCCTTTTATTTGAAAATGCACCTTTTAATGTATATTTTATCATATTAAAATATATTTAAAAAAGCTTCCTGGTAATTTATCAATTAATCTTTTTTTATTATTATTTTTGAAGAAGATGTATACTCAGAGATAGTCTTTTAGCTTGCTTTTAATTATTTTTCAAAAGCTTCAAATATTTCTGTTATTTCTATAAAGAGTAAGAATTACTTTTTGAACTGTACACCTACTAATATAAGAAGAACAATAGTAGAATATGAAGGTAATTTAAAAATTTTTGAGGATCAAGTTCAGTTATTACATAATATTACATATTTTGATGAATTTTAAGGAGATAAGTGAGTACCCTTTCAAAACTCAAATTACCCTTTTATGTGAGTACCCTTTTTCATTCCTAGGGAGAACTCTGTGTTAATCAAATTTTTTTTTTATTATTCACATTTATTTAAAATCAGGTCTAATGCATAAAATTTATTTACTTATGCTTTCTGTGGAAATTTATGTATATTTTTTATATTATTTTATGCATAATTTATGTAAATTATTATTTATATATTTTAGGCGAAAGCAATGGGTGATTACTTAATAGTTGGTGTTCATACCGATGGTAAAATTTTATTTGTGTAATTTTACATATTTATTTATTGAAATTTAATTTTAAATAAAATTTTGGCATTTAAATAATGCATTGTTCTATATTTTAACGGGATGTATTTGATACAAATTGTTTTAATATTTTTAATTGTAAAAAATTGTGATTATCAGAGTGGCCACCCACCTTGAAAACCTGGAATTATCAGGGAATTTTTTTATACGGGAAAAAACCTGGGAAAGTCAGGGAAATTTAGATAAAAATCGGGGAATTTTTAAAGAAAAGCTGGCATTTTTTTTATAGATTTTCTTAATTTAAATTATTTTATGATCCGTTATACCCACTTTTTTTAGGCGGAAGTTTATTGCCAAACAGTTGAAATATCAACTTAGCAATATTTTGATTGCATCAAAATTTACTACATTAATCCCTGTTAAACTAGAATGACACATGAATGTAGAAACTATGCAGTTTAGGAAAGGCAAAGATTGTAGTTGAAGAAGGAGTTAAGATATTTCCTTCTGTTTATAAAAGTATCATTTGTTTCACTTCTAATCCATTTATCATTCAAGTTTGTACTGATGCTTTAGGTTTTTTTCCTTTCTTCTGACTAATGATTAAGAATATTTTAGTATTTTTAATTTCACCACAAATTTGTTGATCATAATTTACTTTTTCTAGAAGCTTTTGTACTTCCATCCAAATGTGAATTATTTTTCTCAGCAAAGCCAATCAATCTTATATTTTCTTACAATCGCTAACAGCAATGTTTATCAACAAATCGTTACAATTTTTGCATTGATACTAATTTTCTCGATTTCCTTTTAACCTTTTATAACATATTTTAATTAAAAAAGGATTCTTTTAAGGACGAACCATATGTTAACATTGTTATGTTGTGTAGTAATAGCAATGTCAAAAGTTCGTTAATGTTAGTCTTTTTCCAGAGATGATATTTCCAGAACTGTTTCTCCTTTTACCTTAAGAAGCTGGTAAAAGTTAGGGAATGTTTGGGAAACATGTTAAATGTTGTATAAACATAGGATATAAATTTTTTTACTCATATGCGTTTATTGGGAAGGAGGAGAATGAAGCTGTATTTTTGTTCTGCACTGTGCAGGTTTCTAGTTGGAAAAAAAAACAATTAACTAATCTAAGCTAAAAAAAAATATTTAGTTAGAGAGGAATTCTTTAAATATTTTAATTTCCAATTAGAAAAGAATAAAATGTAAAGAATTTATCTAGTTTTTTTTCCATAGGATATGCAATAAGAAATTTGACTATTTTGCCTTTGTGACATTAATTTTTAATACTGCATATTGCTTAAAATAATAAAACTGCTTGAAAACTACATATTTAAATATTTGACTTTAGATATTGGTTTAAAGAAAATATGATCAATGAATTTTACAAAGAGCACTGTTTGGATTAAATACAGTATAAAATGTAAATAAATATAAAAGTTATTGGTGCATAATTGCCTGAAATTATTGTTTTTTATTAATTATTTTTTTGTTTTATGAAAATTAGGGATGCAACAAATATTCGATTATTATTCGGCCTGCTTGCCGAATATTCGGCCAAGTATTTTTTGACAAAGTTTTAATAGATTAAATAAAGAGTTATCTAAAATTGTACAGTAAGGAACCGATTATCCGGAACGATCGGGACCATCACTATTCCGGATAACTGATTTTTCCGGTTTTCTGAATCGCTACAAAAAGCCGTTTTTTTTTATTGTTAAACCCAACTAAAAAAAAATTAATAAATATTGGGAAATAATCTTAAAAAGAAGAAAAAACGATGAAGTAATACACTAATGATTATTTCCAAAATGATGGTAAGGTAAACATCTTTCAAAAAAGAAAGAAAAATCCTAAAATCTTATGAGAAAAAAAAAAATTTTTTTAATTGCGGGATAATTTATTGATTTTTGTTCCGGTTTTCTGATTTCCGGATAACGGGTCCTGTACTGTATTTTTATTATGCATTATCAGATAAAGTCTTTACACATCTTTGTTAAGTTTTAATATTCATGTGCGTGCAAAATTATGTTGTGCAAAATTATGTAAATGCAAAGCAAAATTTATGTTTTAAGAATCTAGATTGTTTTCTTTTTTTTTTTGCTGTTCTGTTTTTATTATAGCACAGCATTTTAACTGAGCATTTTATGATAGATTTTATTTTTACTTTTTTCTAGTATATTAAGACAGATAGCTGGTAACAAAAAAATGCTGTGATTTTCAACCTAAAAGTTATATTCTAAGAAATTAGAATGTTTTTTTCTCTGTCTCTTCTTTGTCTTTTTTTTTTTTATTAACTTTTTATCAAAGTTTTTATTATGATACAGCATTTTTTAAAGAGCGTTTCTGAAGAACGTTATTTTTGACGTTAAATTTTCTTTTAAAAATTTAGAACAATTTTTGTTTTCGTTTCTATTTAGCTTTTCTTTTATTAAAAAACTTTGGTTATTATCAAGAGTTTTATAATGCAGGAGCAATTAAGAGAGTTTCTATTAACTTATTTCTTTTCTCTACCCTTTTTAAAAAAAATTAAAAAAATACAGTATAATTGGAAAACAGATGTTCAGTTTTAAATATGATAGTACATCAGTTCAGTTTAATTATGATAGTTTTTTATGTTTTGCGTTTGTGTATAATTTTTTGTGGGCATTTTTAAAAGCTTTTCTGATAGACTTTTTTCCTTTTAAAGTTTTATGTTTACTTTTTATTCGGAAAATACTATTTTCAGCATTAAAGTTTTGTCTTAAAAATTAAGGGAATATTTTTTGCTATTTCTCTGTTTCTTTTTTATTCAACTTTACAACTTCAGTATTTTTGTAGCTATTAGTTAGCTTTTTTTTATCTTAAATATTTCTAACGGATAACTTTTATAATTTTTTCTCTTGACTCCGCACCAATAATGTACCTAAGTTTTGATTAATTTTCAAAAATGACTAAACTTGTTTATATATAAGAAAATATATGTTAACGATTTTTTTAAAGAAAAATGGTAGTATGAATACTAGCATTTTTCCATTTAGCCACCAAATATTTGGTATAAAGACAATTTGTTAGGCCGACTATTCGGTATTTGGCAATTCTGCCAAATCAATATTCATTACATCCCTAATGAAAATATATTAAACAATACTTGTCAAGGGTTTTTTTGAGTCTCTCTTCTGTATTTGCCATTTAGTGAACTTTTTTTACTCAATAAAAACAATATATTTTACATGCTAAACATATTATTTTCCCCATATCCATCTTAATTTTTTTTTTTAATTATTCTTGTACCATAATGTTAAAAATTTAAAAAAAAAATGCTAAATTGTTAAAATAAATGTATTTTAATTATTTTTTCAATATGATATATTAAAAGAAATATTTTAAATAGAATACTTTACAATATTGGTACTTTTGTTGTATCCATCCTCTACTTTGAGGGGGGGAAAACATGTTAACCTGGAAATTTTCATATTTTTACCTGGAAAAATCAGGGAAATTTGAAACCTGATTTGAGTGGCCACCCTGATTATTTTTTAAATTAATATAATGCATAATAAAGTTTAGTAATACATAATGATCATTCCATTTTAATGTTATTTACTATATTGTAATTATAGCTATCCTATTTTACTTACTTTATCTTTATAAATTTACTGAACTTTTTGACAAATTTTACTTATGATTTACTTTTTGATAAATTATAATAAAAAAAGCTTTTGTAACTATTGCAGAAGAAATAACCAAACATAAAGGTCCTCCTGTTTTCAATGAACAAGAACGCTACAAAATGGTTAGAGCTGTAAAATGGGTTGATGAAGTAAGTATATGTGAGTCAATTTTATTTGTTTTTGTTTCACTTTTTTTTATAGTAGTTACTGTTAAATCTACAATATTATTATCTACAACTTATAACAGAACAAGATAATTATGTTGTCTCTTGTGGGAGAATAAGAGATGAGAGGGATTCTCTGTACCATTACCCGCTTCTTGAAGTTCTAAGTGCATACATGGAAAATTTTCCTACATATTTCACTATTGCTAGGAGGGAGTAGAAAATAGGATTGTGGTTAACATAAAACAAACTCTATGCAAGATCTCTCAATTATAATTTCTACTAAGAATTGTTATTCAGCTTTAAGGTTTTTTTATAAATTTGAACAAACCTATATATCGTAATTGGTACCGATATTTCTGGCATAGATTTATTCTTATAAATGTTTTATCATTTTATTAATATGTATCATAGCTATCTGCTTTTATGTCAAACTTAAGGTCAAATTATATTGTCAGAAGTTTTCACGAAATAGTAAAATTGTTCTAATGCTTAAACATTTTATTATTTTAAATTTTTTTGACAATTTTTACCTAATGCATTAGAATCAGCAAACCATCATAAGTTAATTGTGTCATATTCTTTTTACTTCTGGTGTTTTTTAGTCTAATAATTTTGTGACTTTATTTATATTTTTAACTGCTATGTGTGCGTATTTATTAACTGCAATGGAAAAATATATTAAATTAGAAAATATTTTTATTTATTATTTATAATTATGAGTACTTAATTATCCAGGGTAGCCACTAAGCAAGGAATTTTATCATTCTGGAAAAATAAGGGAAATTGATTTAAATACTCAACTGGAAGGAAATTAATTAAGTTTGGGATATCTAAAAGTTTTAAAAAAAAAAAAAAATTGGTCTTGTAATAGTTTTTATTTATTTATCAAATTTACAACTAATTTTTGTAAAAATTAAGGCATGACGGTAAAATTAGTAATGAAATTTATGCCACCTGTTACAAAAATCAGGAGAATTTAATTATATCAGTGCGCAAAATATTATGTGTAATAAAGCATGTAAAAATAATAATAAAATTTATGGCACTTATTACGAAAATCAGGGGAATTCAATTATATCAGTCCTCAAAATATTATGTGCAATAAAGCACTACTGTAAAAATAATAATAAAATTTTGTTACAAAAATTAGAGGAATTCAATAATATCAGTCTGGAAAATATGTATAATAAAGCATGACTGTTAAATTAATAATAAAATTTATGCCACCTTGTTACAAAAATCAGAGGAATTCAATAATATTGGTCTGGAAAATATGTGTAATAAAGTATGACCGTAATACTAATAATGAAATTTATGCCACTTGTTACAAAAATCAGGAAAATTCAATCATATCAATTTGGAATGATTTTTTCACTATTGTTGCTGCTGAATACTTTAAAAACGAAAAAAAAATTATGCAGTTTTTTTTTTTAATTTTTATTTTGGCCTCTTTTATTAACTTGAGTTTCTGCATCATTGACAGTTTGGATTCTGGATAGAGGTATTTCTTCTTCCTTTATGTTAAATTTATTACATAGTTTTTTATGCAAAACAAGAATTTTGGAATTATTTTGTCATGTTAGAATTATTTATTTGACATAACATATTAAACATGTTTCTAAAAAATTGTAATTGAAGAGTTTAAAAGAAGTATATTCTAAATAATATTTTCATGAATTTATTGACATTAGATTGAGAAAAACTAGCAACAGCAGGAAATTGTTTGTAAAACAAATAACTTGCAAAAGAAATCTATGCATGCAGCTGAACATAATAATTTCAATCCACTAAACTCTTTAAGTGATGCTTTCTCTACAAGTTTAACTTGTCACCTATGTTCTTTGTTTGGGAATATTTTTGTATAATGCTGAACAGCTCTGTAATAAGTTGTATTTATTTTTTATCAATCAGATTTTACTGGCCTGATTGAACTGATTTAATTTTGCTTTTAATAATATTTAGGTAGTTGAAGCTGCTCCATATATAACAACAATTGAAACTTTGGACAAGTATGATTGTGATTTCTGTGTTCATGCTAGTAAGTATTTATTCATTGAATAAATAATTCTAGTGGTATTTTGAACTCACTACAATGTTTCCTTTCAGATGACATTACACTTGATGCGGATGGACAAGATACATATCGTTATGTCAAAACTGCTGGTAGATATAAGTAAGAATATTTTTTTTCTCTGTTCAACCTCTATATGATTTTAAATCTTATATTTCTAAAAATTTGTATAACATTCTTCTTATGAAAGTTCCATTAAGTATCCATTTAAATAAGGTTTCCTCATTAATTCACACGGAAATGAAAATTTTTTTATACACGACAATCGACACTTAAGTTGTTAGAGCACAAATGAAATGAAATATTAATCATATATTTTAAGTAATTAGCATTTTGAGGTAGAAAATTATTTCAGTTTTGAATTTTGTGAAAGGTCTGCTGAAGTTGTTTTGATTTTTATGAAGAGTCCTTTTTTTGTGGTTTTAATTTTTATGAGAGGCCCTTTTGTAAATTTAAACTTTTTGAGATAAATTTTTGCTAAGGGTGTATATATATATATATATATATATATATATATATATATATATATATATATATATACTTTTTTTCTATGTCTATAATTTTTCTTTGTTTTATCTTCATTTTGAACTTATTTAATGAGTTCTGTTTACTTACAGCTTAAGCGCAATAAATGAAACTTGTTGTTTTTCTTGATAAAATCATTTTTATTTTTGACACCTTTACATGCAAAAGTCAACAAAAAAGTAGCAAATCATTAAGTATTAAAAGACAAAACCCAACATAAAAACTCACAAATAACTGAATTTTATTGTTTGTTTTTGTCTTTTATTATGATGATCATAATTCTTTTATTCTTCTTAATATCATGAAACATGTCTAGTAGTTTTCAAAAATGCTTCACTATAAGCTATAAATTATGACCTTGTCAGGGAACTGACATTTTATGTAATAATATACAGTACTCACAAAACTCATAAGCACTTCTTTATGTTTGCCACTATAAAAGATTTTTTTTGTTGTCTTGTTCAAAAGAAAAACAGTTTGCAATTGTTTTTTGGAATAATACTTCGTTTTTCTGAGAACTCATGTTTTGTGATCTGTTCAATTTAACTAAGTTGGGAATGAATCCACACACTTTAAATAACAGTTAAATGATTTTTCATACATTTACTAGTTTTTATCATAATTACTTTTTACCAGTTTACTAAATTTTACTAGCTTTTATAATAATGCATTTCATTTCTGAAGACTTTTGTTTCCTTTTTTTCTGATAATTTTCTGTGTTTTGAAAGGAAAGTTGTCTGTTTGAGAAAACTTTTTAACTAGGAAAAAATCAAAATTCCTTAAAGAGGTTAGTTTAGTATTAAGAACAGAACAAAATGGTAACAAGAATCTAAACTTCTAGAATTGAGAAAACTAATTGATCTGGGTTTTGCTGTACAAATTAACTCGAGTCCAAATTTACTATTACCCAAATATAACTTACAGTTCAAATATACCTTAGACAGTTTTTTTTTTTTTTTTTTTTAATTGAACTATAATTGTTAATCCTAGTTATCCACAATGGCTAATTGCAAGTTATAAAAAGACAGCATTCAAACATTCATCTGTAACTTTAAATTAATTCTGCATATTGCTGTTATTATTAAAGAAATGTAAAATAAAATAACTTTTTTTTAAAATTATTATTATTATTATTATTGGAAATAACATTTAATTCTATCCTCACTTTCCTTTTATGCACCAAGGTATTCTAGTGAATGCTTCCCCTTTTATTTTGTACCATACTTATTCAGGGTGGCCACTCAATCTGGAAACCGGGAATTCTCAGGGAATTTTGCAATACCACTGGAAAACCGGGAATTCTCAGGGAATTTCACGTGGATTCTGGAAAATAATTTTGTCGCGCGTCGCCGTTTTTTTCTTCCCATTCCGTTACGTTTAGTTTTTCGGAGTGAAACGCATCTGCTTCATCGCGGTCAAGCATCACTTGATTATCCTCCAATGAACGCTTCGTGTCCCGCGAAAAAGCGGAAATCCGATTTTTTTTTCTCCCAATTTTGAAAATTTCCGACCATGTTCCTAAAACTAAAATTTTTGGGAAGTCCTATTGGAGAAACCCAAGCCGCCCGAACGGTAGTCGGATTACTGCGACCTCCGCTATAAAGTGGAAAGGAGTCTAAGCTTTTCGTTTCGACCGCCGATATTTGATTTTTTTTTTTGTCTGACTGATTTTTGGACTTTTAAATATTAGGAACTGCACCGGAATCTGCTAAAATCGCGATTTTTAATCAGACGATTTTAATATCAATCATCGATTTTCGTATTTAACTGATTTAAAACTTATGTGTTGCAATTTTTTTACGCGATTTAAAAATCGTACTAGCAATTCCTATTCACTCACTTTAAAAATCCAATATCGCGATTTGTATTTAAGCGTTTTTGAAACCCAATATCGCGATTTGTATTCTCGTGAGTTTAAAATTCAACATAGCGATTCGTATTCACGCATTTTTAAATCCAATTTTGCGATTCGTTATCACGCAGTTGTAATATCAGATATCGTTTTTCGTATTTGTACGCTATTTAAAAATTACTCACTGCGATTCGTATTCACGTGATTTAAAAATTAGGCATTGTGATTCTTATTTACCAGGGTTGCCACTCTACATGGAGAACAAGAAAAACCTGGAAAATACAGGGAATTTAAAAATCACCTAAAATAACAGGGAAAATGCAGGGAATTTTGATTTTTTCCTTGCAAACTGGGAAAATACAGGGAATTTTGTTTCTTATTTTTGTCTTTTAGTAAATGGTACCCACTCAAAGCGTAATCTATAGGATATTTAGCCATGATATTTCAGCTATACTAAACTATTTCACTTACTATAACATTATTTAAATATGTTCAGCTGTTTTCCCACCAATTAAAACTAATAAATATAGTTAGCCCTATATAGCTCACAAAAGAGCACAGTAATTGTTGTTTCCTTTTAATATATTGTGTATGATAGTACAGGGAAAACACAGGGAATTTTATTTCCAGATTTGAGTGGCAACCCTGTTTACGCGATTTAAAAATTCAATATCGCAATTTGTATTTTCGTGTTTTTAAAATCCAACAGCTCGATTCATATTCACGCGATTTTAAAATCCAACCGCACGATTCATAATCACGCGATTTTAAAATCCAATATCGTGATTTGTATTCACGCGATTTTAAGATCCCATATCGTTATTTGTATTTTCGTGTTTTTAAAATCCGAAATCGCCATTCATATTCACGCGATTTTAAAATCCAATATCGTGATTCATATTCACGCAATTTTAAAATCCAAAATCGCGATTCATATTCACGCGATTTTAAAATCTAATATCGTGATTTGTATTCACGCGATTTTAAAATCCAATATCGTGATTTGTATTTTCGTGTTTTTAAAATCCAACTGCACGATTCATATTCACGCGATTTTAAAATCCAACCGCACGATTCATAATCACGTGATTTTAAAATCCAATATCGTGATTTGTATTCACGTGATTTTAAAATCCAATATCGTTATTTGTATTTTCGTGTTTTTAAAATCCAAAATCGCGATTCATATTCACGCGATTTTAAAATCCAATATCGCGATTCATATTCACGCGATTTTAAAATCCAAAATCGCGATTCATATTCACACGATTTTAAAACCCAATATCGCGATTCATATTCACGCGATTTTGAAATCCAAAATCGCGATTCATATTCACGCGATTTTGAAATCCAAAATCGTGATTCATATTCATGCGATTTTAAAATCCAATATCAAGATTCTTGAAAGAAGTAGAAGTAAGTTTTCTCTTGAATTAGTTACTATAAAGATGTGATATATTTTTCATTAGTAAGTAATTTAATAGTCGTGCCTTCCTATAATTGCTTAATTTTTTTTAATATGTTAGTGGTCAAAATTTTAAAATTATATTTAAGAAAAATTTAAAGTTAACTATCTAAATGCTTCTGCCACTTTATATATTGAATAAAAATCTCCCAGCATAATTAAAAGTTGCTTTTATAAATCTCAGTATCATATAGAGCACTCCCTCCTCCCAGTGACCTGCGTTGTAAAAGTTCAGATTTTTTTATTTTTGTCCACTTTCATGCCTGATTATAGGGAGCAATTACAAAAAACCATAGCTAGCTGTGATTATTTAGTTATGGGCTTTGATGAAAGTCTAAATAAAATCGCTCAAACAACAAATGGACGTAAGTGTTCGACTTTGGAATAAAGATACAAATAAAGTTCAGACACGATATTTGACATCAGTATTTCTTGGTCATTCAACAGCAATGGATTTGTTGGATAATTTGAAGGAACCCCTTACCCAATTTTCCATCAATAAATATAAAATAATTCAAATATCTATGGATGGACCTAATGTCAACCATAAATTTCTTAATGATCTTAAAAAAGAACTTGAGGAAATGCCGCAAGATCCTTTGCTGTTAGATATAGGTAGCTGTGGACTGCATACAATCCTTTGTGGGTTTAAACATGTAATAAAGTCTACAGGGTGGAATGTAGTGAACTTTTTACGGGCGCTATACTACACTTTTAAAGATGTACCATCACATAGAGCTGATTTCATATATTTCACTGGATGTGAAAAATTTACGAAGAAATTTTGTGCAATCCGATGGGTTCAAAATGTAGAAGTTGCTGAGAGGGCATTAGAAATGTTGCCTCATATTTTCGAATTTGTAAAAGCAGCAAAGAAAGAGAAAAAAATCTATGTTGGCTCAAAAAAGTTCAGTGTACTCTCGGAGTGTATCAAGGACAGTTTCTTTGCTGCAAAATTGGCATTTTTCCAGTCATTAGCTGCTTTTATTGAAACATTTCTCACAGAATTTCAGATCGATGCTCCATTAGCTCCTTTACTTTTCTCTAATTTAACATAAATTTTAAGATCTCTTCTTGATAAATTTGTAAAACCCGATATTTTAGTGGACAACTCTTCAAAATTAGGAAAAATAGATTTGTCATTGGCAGATAATATGCTTCCAATCAACGAAGTTGCTCTCAGTTTTGCAGTTAAGGATGAAATTAGGAAAATAAAAGATTCTTCACCTTCTGAAGAATTTTCATTTAGGAAGGAATGTGCAATTGCTTATAAAAAATTCTGTGAAAAGATTTTAGAAAGATCACCTTTTAAATTCCAGTTAACAAGGGGGCTATCTTGTCTTGATCCTGGTGTAATTTTAAATACAGCAATTGCTGAAAAACGGCTTTCATCTTGCCTTTCAATGTTGGTATCTAGCAATTGAATATCAGGTATCAAGACTGACTGTGTGAAAGATAGTTACAAAACATTCATTTGGATTCCTTTAGTTAAGAAAGAAATGGAGCAATTTCAGAAGAGGGAAGAACGACTGGATAATGTTTTCTTCTCTCTATTTGAAGTTTGCAATGCACCAGAAAATTTACGTTCCTTTGTTAAACTTCTCCTCATATTGTCACACGAAGTGCTTTTATAGAAAGGGGCTTTTCTATTAATTCAGATTGTTTAATAAAAAATGAACATGAAGATAGTTTAGTTGCTCTAAGGCAAATTCATGATGGTGTTATGGATGCTGGTGATGTTAACAATATAACTGTGACGAAATCCATGATAAACTACGGAAAACAGTCTCACCCACGTTATATTGAAGTATTAGAAAAAAGGAAGGAGGCAGCAGAAGAAAAAAAGAAAGTTATGTTAGAAAAGAGGCAAAATGAAAAATTAAAAAAAGAATTGCATGCTAAAAAACAAAAATTAACGACTGAATTTTATTTAGAAACTTCTTTAATTGATGAACAATTAAAAGCTATATGAAATTAATTTTTAAAAACTTTCAATTATTAACTTGTTGAGCTATTTATACTGTATAATTTGATTAACTCCACTTTTAAAAACATCTCAAACTTAAGTGTCAAAGAATATATTAATATATATATATAGGTAGTATATTTTTTATATTTATATTTAAAATAAGTTTTGCAGATAATATAAATGAACAACATTATTAGACTAAATATTTTTGGCTTTTCATTTATTGATAATTTATTTCACAAGTAATTTTGATCTCAATTCTAAATTTTTAGTTTGATGGAGTTGATCAATTTGTGTACTAAGCTATTTATATAAAAACTTTTTATTTTATACAAAATAAAGTTTCTAAAATTCCTTGAAATGTAGATTTTTATTTTTATAATTTTTATAAACTATTATTAATTTTTAAGTTTATTTTTATGGTTGAGTATACAGCAGTTATTTTTTTTATATGTAAATTTTATGGCTGCTATTTCAATAATCTATATTTTTAGCAGAAATATGTGTATTAATATATATTTTTTGATGCTAGAAATGCCTAACTTTTTACACCTGTTTTATCAGAGAACATTTACACTTTTTTCTCATTTTAATGTGTCATCAAATCTTGTAAATGTGTATCCACATTTGTAAAAGAAATTCATACAGCACATTTTAAAAGCAACACAGCTGTATATATATATATAGTATATATTTTTTTTTTATTTACTGTATATTGTTGTATAGCTAATAAATTTATGAAGTCTTGTTAATGTTGCGTTGTGGTATCTGGAATTTTAGAAATTTACTCTGGAAAGTCTGGAAAACTCAGGGAATTTTTTTTGATCTGGAGAGTGGCCACCCTATTATTACTCTGTTTGATTTTATTACATTGAGAACATAAGAACATTTGTGTTTGTCCCATTAAATTTTTGGAATTAAAAAAATACTTGTTTATATTTTTGTGAAATATAATGCTATTTATTATTCTGAGAGTTGCCTATTATGCCTAATAGCAGTTCCACAAGGATTATTATAATTACAAATATTCTGCCAGTATAAAAAATGGACGAATGAGTCTCACTAGTTGAATTATTTCATTTTGCAAATTAATATTTCAAAACTTAGAACCTTAATTAATTGGATATCCAATTATTCATAAATGCTTACATAACATAACATCATATTGAATTTTCATCACTGTCTGTACATGAGTTTTTCTGTAGGGAGTTTGTTCTACCTCGTACATTGCAGGTGTTTTTGGATTTAGATCCTGTTATGTAATATGTTTTATTTTCATGAACACCAATATGTGCAATTCTATTTTCTTATTCATCAGTAATGCTAAACACAGAATTTTCTTGCAGGGAATGTGAAAGAACTGCTGGAGTATCTACTACAGATCTTGTTGGAAGGTAAAATAAAAAGTATTCTTGTAAAATATATCTGTCAGAGATAGCCTTCAACAGTTTAAACTTAATTCACAATGTCTACCAGTTGGTATATAACTAAATAAACTCAGTTGGTATATAACTCAAAATAAGTTGATATGTAACTAAATGACTAAAGTTGAAGCATTTCAACAGATATTAAACAGTTCTGTTTTAGAAACTTGCCTACACTTTTTCATCTTATTTAAATAAATGTTTACATCATATTTAATTAATTTCATTGATATACATTTAATTATTTTTTGTTGATTATTTGAGAATTAAACCATAGGTGTAAGAGTTTAATAAAATATTATTTGGATTGGTGTGTATAAATAGAGTTATTTATGTATTATTATTAAAATGGATGGGTTGCATCATTGGATGTATCTCTGGATATAGTCATGATTAAAAAATAGTTAAATGATTCAAATGTCATGATAGATAAATTAAAGGCCGAAACAATGTAAGGTAATTAAATTAAATTAAGGGGAGCGTGATCGTTAATGAAAGTGGTTGTACAATGCAACTGTGGGATAACAATAACCCAATTGGTTCAAAGGGTCACAAAGTGTGAGGTTTGAACAAATTGGATGAAATTGGTATCACCAAATTTGGAAAAAGGGTGAAACTAAAATAAGTTAGATATAGATTTTAAGAAGATAAAAACGCTAAAGTCATGCTATATTCAGATACAATTTAATGAAATTTTTGTGATGTTTCCAAAGAAAGAAAGTAAATGCGCATAACAATAAAAAAAAGGTACTTACCACACACAGAAGAAAAAAAGGTGATAACTAATAGCTATAAAGGTAAAGCTAAAAAAAACAATCACACAAAACTTTCTGTTCAACTAAACATTTATTTTTGTAAAACTACTTATTTTGATTATTTCGTAACAAACAAACAATATGATTCCAACACATTTTGTGGTACAAAAAAATATCTTTTAAAAGGAAATGGGTGACAAGAGATTTTAAAAAAACCAAAGGCGTCATGCTTAAAGTTATATATAAAAGAACGAGTAATTTAGCCGTTAAAATAAATATGAAAAGAAAACTTAAATTTGAGAGGGCTTTTAATGTTAAAGAAAATTAAAGGTATAAAATGTTGATTTTAAATTTTACAGAAATTGATTACAGCTATGGATTTAATTTAAAATAAAGGTTAAGAAAAAAATGTAAAAAGAAATCCCTCTATACGGACCCCTCGATATCAAAGTCCGCATCACGGAGAATTTAAGAAAGGGTAACCTGCCCGAAGGCTCGAGAAAAAGAGAATGTATTCAAAAAGACCTTAAAAAATTCCTTAACTGGAGTAGACCAGAAAAATTACGGCCAATTAAATTTAAAGAGGCGGAGAATTTGAAATTTAAAGGAAAGAGATTGGTTAGTTAGCCCCCCTAAAATTAAAAGAAGAAAAAGAAAGGCGTGAATAGAAGGGTTGGTTGACTTTCCCCACAGGAAGTGCGACGACCGCAATGACCATGAGAAAGGTCAACAAGAAAGTTTAAAAAAATTGCTAAATTGAAAAAAAGGAATAACGTTTAAAGAAAAATTAAATGCTTAGGTAAAATTAGAAATTAAACTTTCACATTACATTAAGTGTAAATGTGACAATAGGGTTACATTGAATGAACTCAATGACATTGTTTCATTAAATTTTTCCCAGAGGCATACATTCTAAAAACAAATAAAAACTTTTAAAAGTTGTTATTTCCCTTTATTTTCTCCCATTAGTGAACAGAGTATATCCCTTTGATGCAGAATTTTTATTAAATATATTTTTCATACTTTTTGATTTAGGTCAAAATAAGTGAAAAGTATTTTATTAAGCATTTTAATAAATTATGGTTATGATATAAAGTGGTGTCTTTTTATGTATTAAAGGTTAAAACTTTCAAGCACATCTCACTTCCAAACAATAATTTTTCGAATTTACAGTTATTTTGATCTAAGATATTGCATACAAATTAATTATTATTTACCAACTATATTATCTAATTATTTTGTATTATTTTCAGAATGCTTCTCTTAACTAAACAGCATCATAATCGCGGAGATAAAGAGTATGGCATTGATAATGAACATGTGGGAAACATTAGTAGAGTAAGATACTTTTATTACATCTTTCATTGCTCTTAAGGTTTTTATTTTTGTGAAAGTTTTAAAGTAAATATGTGTATGCAGTTGCTTCGTCATGGACAAGACACTTAAAGCTTGTTGTAGTTTGTATTTATGGTAAAATAAAATGTGTGCAATCTTTTTAAATATTTTTAAACTGCAATATATTATAAATATTTATCTTTTTTTTTTATTTAAGTGGGAAAATGTCTCTAGATGTTGTCAAAAAGTTGAATCTTTGCAGTTATGTTTCTTTTTTAGTTAATTTGTAGTTGCAAATCCTATTTTATTTTAAATTCAATGATGTTTATTTTTTATTCATTTTCTTATCATAAGAATAATTAAATTACTTTTTATTAGCTAACAATTGTAAAAGAGCTCTCTTAACTCATGTAATAACTAATGCTCTAGTATTGTTGATGATAAGGCCATTGCTTTAGTATTCCCGATGATTTATTGATAAGGCAAGAAGCAGACCAGATAAAAGTTAGGGAATTTTATTAATCTGAAAAAATTAAGGAAGTGTAAGGGAATTCAATCAATATATCCAAAATCTCAGAACAGGAATTAGTTTGGATTTTAGGTGCATATTTGAAAAAAGGGCCATTATTTTTTCCAAAATATAGTACAAATTTGGAAAACTATTTTCTGATGCTCAGTTTTAGTTCAATTCATATCAATAAAAATCTACTATTTGTTTGTTTGCTGTATTATTGTTTTTATATTTATAAAATTAAATAAAAATGTTATCAATTTTAAAAAATATTTTTTGTAAAAGGTTGATTTATCATTTATTAGAAAATATTGTCCTATCAAAAGTCAACAATATTAAGAGACTTTACTTGGAGTTTAATCTGACATATTTGTTGACTTCATTTATTTTTGTCTCAATCACTGTTAAAAATTTTGTACAAAATACTGTTACATCTTATTACATTGGCACAAAATGAAATATTAGAGTAATGCAAATTGATCTCATTAATGTTAATTTTGTATTTGTTAACTTCCAGGATTCTAGTACCCATAGTCCCTGGACTGGTATTTCCCAATTTCTACCAACTACTCAAAAGATTATACAGTTTTCTGAAGGAAAAGAACCACAAGTATAAATCAGTTTTTTTTAGAAAAATATATTTCTTTTATGGTTATTATTGATTTGTAAATGTAAATATTTATTCTTTTTCAGCCTGGTGATCGCATCATTTACGTTGCTGGGGCCTTTGATCTTTTCCGTATCCTTTATGAATTATTTCATGTTTATATCAAGGAAATTCTGTTCAAAGCTCTGTAGTTTTATGTTTCAAGCTCTGTACAGCACTTTTAGCGTCACATTTTTAAAACTTTTATGTATGAATTGTAAGCACTGTTCTTAAGCATTTCTTCACTGTTTCAAATAAAGATTTTAAACATACCTTACATTTTTCTCTAATTGAGACACTTTTTCAATAATCGTCACGTTTGTTGAAACAAAAAAGATGTTCTGTTTTTATATGGATTAATTCATTTTTATTTATTGACACATTTAATATGTTTGAAAAAACTAAGCTAACTTTGCCTCCGCAGTTAAACTGCATAATAAAAAAAGCTACAATGCAATGAATGAAAAAGAAAGCGTGAAATGTAGTTGCCTGAATTTCAAGCCCTTTTTTTTTTTTAATGCTTTCTAATTTTGGCTTCAGTTTTTGTGCGGTTTCGTCAATTAAAGCGTAGTATATTTATACAAGGTGATCAAAGCCCTTTAGAATTGCTGAACTAGAAAAGCTTGAAGGCGTAATCGCAACAATGAATTTCTACAATGTCTGTACTGTTTTAAAAAAACATTTAGTTATATATTTATATAAAACAAATAATTAAGAATTACTATTAATTAAAAATAATCTATTAAGAATTTATTTATCCCTGTATCAAATAATAATTTTATCCTTAATACTAATGGTAGATGTTGGTCATGTAGATTTTCTACAAAAAGCCAAGGCTGAAGGGGATTATGTTATTGTAGGCCTCCATACTGATCCTGTAAGTATAATATATTTAAATCAAGTCTAAAACTTCAACACTTGTTTTTTCCTCCCTTAGAAACTTTTGGTATTTTTTTAATAATTTATTGAACGAAGTAGCATTACAGTATGAATAAATTCTGTAATGCTTTCAATAAATTTTTAACTGCTTGACATATCCGTAAAAAATTTCATTACTGAGGATATGTTTTATACCATTCTAAAACACTTTGCATTCTTATCAATTATGTACAATATGCATGACTCTTTTGTATTAATATAATATGATTTATAAACATGTATATTTTAAAAACACTTGTAAAAATATAACTTTATTTGTAGGTTGTTAACAGGTACAAAGGAAGTAATTACCCAATAATGAATCTTCATGAAAGAGTTTTGAGTGTTCTTGCCTGCAAGGTTAGTTTTTACTTTTAGCAGTTGTTGGGGAAATACATTGAATTCAGTGAAGCAAATCAAATCCAGATTTTCAAACTTATTAAAACTTTTGTATTTGAAAAGCTATGCAATTGATTCTTTGGAACACTTGTGTAAAGAGAGTTTAGAACATGTTCGAAACAACACTATCAACAACAAACCTTACCCTTAAAAACTTTAAAATTGTGTTATCAAAGTATTCTTCTTTTTTTTTTTTTGTAAAAAATAATTTTTAAAAAAATGCCAGTAACAAGTTTTTTTTTTAATTCCTGATTTTATCTTGTGTATTAGATTATTATTTTATTGATTCACATTATGCTATTGCAATGATTGTATTATTATATTAGTTCTCAAAAGTGTTATTGAAAATGGCATAGGATTTGCTGAGACAACATTTAGATGAACTTTATTATGTGCATGTTTTGTAGAAAATCATACTGAATTGATTGTTTTTAGTAGTTCAGATTAAAATGAAATCAGGGTTAAAATGAATTGTTTTTCTTTTTTGCATTAACTAATTATTTTTAATATTTTTTCTAATACAATTTACACTACAAGAAAGGTATTTAGTTGGATTTAGAAGCAAATAAATAATACAACTAGTAATGAAAAAAAATTTATTATAATTTTTAGTAAAAAAAGTCTCAGAAATATCGCTAACGGAGAAATAAAAGTGCTACTTTCAAAACAATTTGCAAAATGTTGGCCAGTTTTAAAAGAAAAATTAAAATTCAGTGCAAAAATTTGTTTCAATTTGTAAAAAAAAAAAATTATTATTTTTTTTTTTGCAATTTGTTTCGTTTTACTGACATATTTAAAGCACTGGAGACATTCTAACAGTTCAAAAATACTTTTATAGAACTGACTAACTATTTTTCCATTTGAATTTGAAAACATCTTTAAATTTGATCTTTAAAATTGGTTGTTATAACAATAGGATGATTCAAAAACTTTCAGATAAGTTAAAATTGATTTACAATTGAGATTTGATTCCAAAATTCAAGTTTTTCCACTTTGAGGAAAAAAGAAGGAATGTTATACCAAAATTTTTGATTGAGTTATCAAAAATCAGAATGATGGACTAAAACATTTTTGACCTTTGACTATACATTTAATTCTCGTATTTTGATTGATTTTTAAAAGCCTCAAATTTTGATTTAATAAACTTAGTATGAGTTATTTTACTTTCTTAAGCGTTTTATAATTAAATTTATTCTATTTTAAGACTGCACTTTGACTAATAAAACAATTAAATAAATTATTCACTAGAAATGCACAAACAAATTGTTTGCTATTTATTTTCAAAATTAATTAGGATATTGTGCTATTTTATTGGTGGTATATTAAAATGTCACAATTGGACCTATAATAATAATTTAAATGCAGTATGTTTATAAACTGAATAATTTTTATTTGTCAGGGGTTCATTTTTCAAATTATTAAGTTTTTTAACATATCAGAAAAGAACTTTTACTAAAATGACGAGTAATTTAAAATATATTTATTATTGTAACAATTTATTCTAAAACTCATTATAGCTTTTTTGTAGTACTTAAAATAGTACAAATTTAAAAATAATTATAAAATTTAATACAAATATTTTTTTTTTTTAATCTAAATAAGTTTTTTTTTACAAAATATTCTTTATCTAATATCATAATTTAATTAGAATTTTGACCATAACAAAATTCTGATGACTACAATAAAAATATTTTAAAATCTAAATATCGAGGGAAAAAAAGTTACAACCAGTAGCAAACTGTTAAGTACCCACCTCATCTTGCACATCAGGTTTTGACAGGAGGAAATAAATTGAGAAGAAACTTACAAGCTACTGTTTAGACATATATAAATAAGGCATTATTTATTTTGTTTATTATGCTGGATTTAATTAGACCAATCAGAAGACAATAGGACTAATAATTTAGAAATCAAAAAATATTTATTTGAGGAAAAGAAAATTTCACTCTTTAAATTTTTGTTCAGCACAATACTTATTTCAAAAAAATAATGAATTCTGAAAGATTTTTTTTTTTTCAAAAACTATCTTTAATAACTATATAAGAGATATAAAATGCTTTTATTATAGAATTTTTATGTTATATTTCATTGTTTAAAAAATCTTATGTTATATTTCATTGTTTAAAAAATCTCATATTGTATTTAGTATGTGAATGAAGTAGTTATTGGTGCACCTTATGCTGTTTCTACAGACTTAATGGAGCATTTTAAGGTAACTATTATTTCACTTTTGTTTAATAATTTTTCTCATTTATAATTTTAAATGTCAATCACATTTCATTTTAAATTTAATAAATTGCACCAAATCTTGAATAGACAAATGCATATTTTAAAAAAATTTATTGGCTAAAAATTTTGATTCATTAAAAATATAGATTTCACAGTTTATATTGTACTTGTTAGTGTTTTTGTGCCATATGCATTACTTATTTCATAGCTTTTTTAGTATCAGTTGACTCTTAAATATATATTTAATTCTCTATTTCTTTTTTCAACCAATATGTTTAAAAGAATTTCAAAATTACACTTGTAGTATTCTCAGTTTAGATTGTAAGTACTACTTAAATGTAATAATATAAAATATGTAAATACTACTGTACTGTATTGTTGTGCTATGTGCATTACATATTTAATAGTTTTTTAATAACATTTTACTCCTAAATGTATATTTAATCCCCAAATCTTTTTCTTGACCAGTATAGTCATTAAAAATTTTCTCCAAATTATTCTTGTAGAACTCTCAGTTTATATTGTAAATACTTGTGTATTGTTGTGCCTTACACATTACATATTTCGTAACTTCTTAATATCATTTGACTGTTAAATGTATGTTTAATCCTCTTATCATTTTCTCAATTAATAGATATATTAAAATTTTTTCTCAGAATTACACTTCTAGATTTCTTAGTTTAGATTGTAAATACTACTTACTATGCATAAATCATTTAAAATTAGCCACTATTTTTGGTTGATCTTTCGATAAATTAGCCAATAAATTGATTTTAGATAAATTTGCCAAATAATGGATTACTGTTTATGATCAGTATCAATTATTTCACCCACATTTGTTAAATTTTTACTACCCCCCTGTTTATTGCAATATTTTACAATTGCTTTTTCAGTTCTTATTTGCATGTATAATGCATCTTAGTTTATTATTAGGTTGATTTAGTTTGTCATGGCCAAACTCCAGTAATGTCTGATGTGAATGGAGGTGATCCATATGAGGTGAGTATGCAAGTTTAAATATAGAATCTGTGAAAGTAGAATACAGTAAATTTATTCAAAGAAATTTTTTTTTCAGGCCCCCAAACAGTTAGGCAAGTTCAAACAACTGGACAGTGTCAATGATATGACTACTCAAAAAATAGTAGAAAGAATTATTTTGCAAAGGTAATCTGCACTATTCATTTTATAGTCATAGGTTTATTTAATGTGAAGTATTCCAGGAACAAAAAAATTCATCAGAATGGAAAGAGATTAACTTGTATTGTTTCAAAATAGATTTATGATTAGCTTTGGTTCCCATAGAAGTGAATTTCACAGAAGTAGTGTTTTTAAATTTTTGCTGCATAAGAAGTACTGGACAGATTTCCTTCAAATTTTGAATTTTTATGTTGTTCATAATTGTGTAAAAATCTTACAATTCCTTTGGATTCATACTAAAAAAACCGTTCTTAAACATGATTTCTTTAAATCACCATGCTTTTTCTTATAGATAATGTTTTGGTCCACTCATATTGGCCCTATCTAGACAATAGGGTCCCTAGCTAGGAGTAATTGACCCCCTAGCTAGGGACCCTATTGACCTAATTGATATTACTCCTAGTAGGGTCCCTAGCTAGGAGTAATATCAATTTCACTTTTTACTCATATCCTGAGAACTTTTTGAGCTAATGAAGGAAAAATTTCACATGGTTCACATCTAAAGATAATTCCTTACAAAAAAGAATCTTTTAACAACTATTCATTATTTTATCTAATAATAATTTCAAAAAATGGAATTTTTTAATAGACCTTATTAATTTTTGAATATTTCAACAAAAGCTTTTTGGTGTGACTGAACTATTAAAAAATAGAAACAATAATTTTGTAAAATTTAGAAATAAATTACTTATGTTTTGTATTTAATGTGATTTATAAATCCATGTGATTTACAATTTGCCATCCTGGCTGTTACATTTTCTACTGGATTCTTAAAAACTCTTTTTTTTTCTTCCCTCAAACATAGATTAAGTAAAATTCAGATTATCACAACTGTCTTGTACATAACATTGTTATTTCCATTTTACATAGCTGCCAACTAGTACAATCATTGGAACTAGGTTTTAAAAAGGACAATAAAATAAAATTTGAGTAATTTCTTAAAAATTACTTCACTAGTCCTTAAAAGCATAACTAACTATTGGTGCTTATTTGCATGCTAATCATTGTTGTCAAAAAGTTTTCTTAAAATCAATGATGCATAAAATTTTGTGCTAAAAAAATATTAAATGTTGCTAATACTAAGAGAAAGTTTTCTCAATGACTGTGCAAGTTGCCAATTATGAGTAAAAAATAAGTCATTAGTAATTGAGGGGAAAAACTAAGAGATAATAGTGGACAATAAATAGACATTAGAATAGTTAATAGAAGTTTGACTAAATATTTTAATTATTTGTAGATTACTAAAACTCTACTTTATAAGCTTTAGAACTTTATAAGCATCATTTTCATAAGCATAAAAAATAGATCATAAGTATACAAATAATAGGGAGACAATAATGGATAAATTATTTGACTGAATATGTAAGTCACTTACAGATTATAGAGATTCTTTTGTATGTCATGCATTCATTGTTTTGTACATAAGCATAAGTGCCTGCTTATACAGTCATTGAATATGATTTTACAAAATGGTGGTAAAATAAAGTAGGAAGAATTTCTTAAATATTTAGTTACTTCATCAGCACTTAAAATCAAAACTGTCTAACTACTGCCCCTTGTATACATACATTTAAACTATTGATTTATCATGAGTAAACATTTTTATATTAAACTTTAAATGAATAATGCATTCATCTTTATTTATGCATTTAAATAAATGGTGTACATAGAGAAAGTCTCTTCATTGATTGTGTAAGTTGTCAATTATGTGTTAGAAATGAGTTATTATTGTTCAAATAGAAGGCAAATAACAGTGGATGACAGGTTGAATTGAATTAGCCTTGATTAATTGAGCATTTGAATTACTTATACTGATTACTGAGACTCTACTGTATGTCACATATTCATTGTTATATGCCTAAGAAGTAAATCATAGGTATACAAGAAATTGGGAGACAATAGTGGATAATAAGTTCAAAATAACTTCAAAATTTGATTGAATATTTTTTAACCTACTCACAGATTATCATTACTCTATAGTACATATTCATGGCTTATATGCATAAGAAATGAATCATATACGTCAGAAAAGAAGACAATAACTAATAATTTGACTACAATTTTGATTGAATATTTTCTTAAGTTACAAACAGATTGTCAAGATTACATATTCATTGTTTATATTCTTTAGAAATAACTCATAAGTGTACAAAAAAAAAAGGAGACAAAAATGGATAATGATTTAATCTCTAATTCGATTAAATGTATTTGAATATTTTTTATTGCTTGTTCTAAGTTATCTCTTTTCTTAGAACATATCTTTAATAGCATTATTTACTGATGTTTAATCGTGTAAATTTTGCTAAATTGTAATTTAAGTTAAGTACAAGAAAGAATTATTTCTGGTGAAAATAGTTACTAATTTACTGTTAATTGAATTTAAAACACTTTTTTCATTGCACAATCAGGGAAAAAGCTGCATAAGACAGCAAATTATGTCAGAAGTTCGATGTAGTTTTTAAAAATAATATATGAGCTAGAATTCTTTAAAATTTGTATTGCACTTTTCTTTCCTTTTTATTAATTATGAAGAATTTTTGTGTTGTATATACTAATTAATGTTATTGATTTCTCTGATTGTTATTCATTTCTAAAGTGATTTGTTTAAAATTAAAATATGTTATAATTTTCTTTCTTTTTTACTCACCATAGATTGGCGTATGAAAAAAGAAACAAACTGAAAGAGGAGAAAGAAATTGCAATTTTAGATGCAATGAAAAGATTGTAGCAATGTCAAAAATATATTAGGCTTCAAAATTTCTTCCAATAAGTAATAGAAATTTTTAAGTGCCATTTCATTACAAAAAATTTTAACTCATGCTGTACAAGCTTTATGTGATAAGCATATTCACATACACAATAGTTTGTTAAGAGACTACATATGCTTATGTTGATAAGAGTTCTAATCTGCATGTACTAAATATTTGTTTTTACTGATATTTTCTTTCGGTTGACTTAAAATAATACTTGTGTAAATATTGCAATTTTAAATTTAACTTCTTTTAAGAATTCAAGGAAATAATTAGAAAAATGTGCATACTAGAGTTTAAAACTAAAGATTCAAATTATAACTTTTTAGGGATGTGATTTGAATAAACAAGTTTTAAACATTCATTCAAATTTTATAATTCAAACATATTACTGACTGACGTTATTATGAATAAGTTAAAGTTAAAAATTTTAATTATGTTAAAGTTGAAAATTGATTTGAATCAACAGATTATTACAAATTAATTTGAATCAATGACTAATTTCTTCAATTCCGATCATTGATTAAATGCCCTACTCTAGTGTGTACCCCATTTTTTTTTTTTTTTTTGTTATTCTCAAAGGGAGTTTAACTTAAATTACAGTGAAACTTTACAATACCAAATACAAGTTAATAAGTATGATTATGAAGGTTCGCCTTCCCTGTCTTTTTTTTTTTTTTTTTTATCTTGAATGTAATTTTTTTCAAAAATTTTACATTTACTTTATAATGTGTTCATTATTTTTTAAGCACTATACTAGTCTTTTAAAGTGAAATAAATAAATAAGGTCATAATGGAGTATGATTTTCATTTTTTCCTCCTTCAATTTTATTTTTAATCCATCTTTCTTAGTATCATTTTTCCTTCTCAATTTAATCTTTTTTTATAATTATATTTTATTCTTCCTCTCCTATCAAGTGCATATAATAAAACATCATTTATGAACGAATTTTTCTATTAATTTTTTTTTTAATTTATTGATGTTTATTTTATATCTTAATTTTTCCTTCAATGAACTCTATTTTTATTTACTATGAATTTGTACATATATATATGCATCTAACTGGTCAAATCGCAGAAGTATGTGAAAGAAATAATATATTTTTAGCTTTATATGAAAAATGGCAATATTCAATTTATTTTTATTATTTAGTATTTATTTTCTTTCTCTTTTCAATTTGTTAATTGTTACTTTCCTGTCTAATGAAATTAATAAGAATTTGTTACACTTTTCTTTGACATTACAACAATAAATTTTGTGAACCTTTAAATTATTATTTGTATTTAGATTGAATAATTTACACTATTTACTTCAATATATGCTATTAATGATAATATTTTATATACTCTAAATAATATTCAAAAATTTTAATTTGACAAACAATAAAACACATTTACCCATTTTAAAATAATAAGTTTTAAAATAAAATTTAAACTATAGCTTTTGTTTGTAAGATTATTGTTTTCTGTTCCACTTTTTTTATATGAAATGAATTATGTTTTAAAAAATAAATATTTTATGCTGCCATAATTTTTGTTCCTAAATGTAAATATAATCATGTTAAATTAGATTATGAATGTTTTTATATATTCTTTAACTTGTTAATAAATGTATATTTATTTGAACAACATAGTATCTCTTTAAGCGATACATCGTTATGAACATTATATGTCCCGTTACCTAAACTAGTGCAGAAGCTTCTTGACTGGAAAATTCGCTAACTGTAAACTAGACTGAAAGCATTGGTATTTAAAAACTTCTGGCTTTTTTTTTCTTCCTTTTATTAAAAAAAGGTCAATACTGAGTCAGTTAATATGAATATCTTCTTTATAAAAATTAAAAGCTCTGTTGTAGTTTTACTTACTTTATTTTAATTAGAAAAATTTATTTAAACTGTAAAGAAATAACTATTTTTTTTCTTTCTTAGAATTATGTTTATTTACACTTGTTACAGACAAAAAAAGTTTAACATACTTTTTATGTGAACCCATTACCTATTTTTGATGCAATATGGTATTTTGTGCTCACTGTTACTAATGTAATATTATGTTGTATTTTAGTCCCTCCATTTCCTCTTGTTTTTTTTATGTATCATTTTGTCCTTTATACCTGGCCTGCATGCTAGAAGATAGCAAAGATTGTCTGCATGCAAATAAAGTGAGATAGAGAAGCAAATAACTTAAAAACAAAGGGGATGATTAAATAATAATTTTGACCAAATAATGCTTTATCTTAAATTTGCTCCACACTTCTCTTAAATTTTTCATGTTTAATGTTCTAATCATTATGAGATTACTTGTAGTATATATTTTGTTTGTGTCCTGTTATTTTTTGATCAAATATTGAACTTCCATGGTGTTATATGTAAAAACATAATACCCTAGTCAAAGTGCATAAATACAATGTATAATCATCTGATTCAAAAGAAAAAACATTTTTGTTTAAAAAAAAATCTCAATTTACTTAACTATTTTGTACTTATGGTATATTTTAATTTTCTGTTTAGACAATTAGTGTTAGTAGCATTTTGTATACATTTTTATAAGATCAAAATGAATTTGGTAAAATTTGTAGCCACTAGTATTTATGTGATTTTAACTAGCTTTGAAGAAATTATATTGCTTATAAGCCTTAAGCGTTCAAAATGCTTTATATCATTTTTCACAAAATAAAATTTAGCATTTTGCCTCGTTTTCAAAACAGATGATAAATGTATATTACTGATCATCTATTTGAAAATTTTTAGAAATTTGTTTGTGCTTAATTATAAAATAAATAAAAAATTAATTGGCTGAAGGGTTTTTTTTTTTTTTTTTAAGTTCCTATAGGAAATAAAGTATAAATTACTCAAAACTGGTTATTTTGAGTATAAATATATTTACTGTGTTAAAATATGGCTTATTTTATTTTATTGTAAAAGAAATATATGTATATTGTATAATGTTACATTTTTTGTATAGAAATACCTTGTTCATTAGAATTTCCAACCCTTTGTTGTTTTTTTCTTCTTTATTTAAAACAGAATTGCAATAATAACACTGCTTTTTTACGACTAATTTTTTTATATTTGGAAATTATCTTCATTTAGCTTTAAAAATATTTTTTTACCAGTACTTTTAGGTGTTCATATTCCCATAATTTCTGCAAATGATTTTATGTACAAGTTTCTAGTCATTAACTTTACAAAGAGCTCATAAGGTTCCTAAAAAGTTAAGAAATGGTTTAAAAAGTAAAAGAAAATCAAATGCTTTAGCATGTTTTTCATCATAATATTTTAATAATTTGAAATAAATTAGGAGTGTGCAGTTTGTATCCTAGTTCCTTGAACAGGTCAATGTACAGCCAGCTGCCTTCCAACAGAAAATGTTAGTAAAACCACTTAAATAACTTAACAAAAGTTAATGACTGTTTTTTCAATTCAATATCAATTAACTTTGAAAAATTACTAAAATTATGACATAGAAAATGCACAATATAAAAGTGCTGATTAAAGAGGCTGAAATTTTTCTCTAAATAAAAAATTCTTTGTCAAAATCATGTTTTAAATAAAAAATAGTTCAAGATCTTAAGAATAATTATAAAAATGATTTAAAACCACTTAAAAAAATGTATGCATGTAAAAAGAAATCTTTTGCTTTGAAACTCTTTGTTACTTTTTTTGTTTTTTAAAATTATGCATTTTAGTTTTATGTCATTTTTTCTAGTCATTAGCTCCAGCTATTACTTTAACAGTAAAATTGTTTTTTTTATCAAATACATGTGAGAAGTTGCCATACATCTTTTACTGTAGTAAATGCTGTTTTATACCTAACCATGATCAGAGAAACTATTTTATTATTTACATTCCAACATATGATCTTGGAGTATGTTTTGTTTTATGACCCTTTATTTTAATTGTTAATTAATTTCATCAATAATTAAGTTTTTCTAAAAATTGTTCCTCTAAATATTATACTATTCTAAGTTTTGTGCTATAGTAAAATCACTGTGGAATTAATTGACTGTTCTAACTCTGAGGCAATGTAAACTACTTTTTTTATAATTTCTATTAATTTTAGTTCTGTGATGAAACTATAGGAAGCATTTTGTAATTATAGAAATGAGCAATTTAATTCAAATAAAGCTTTTTTTTTTCTTAATAAAATTAATAAAGACAATAATTTTGCCAACTCGTTTGCAGAAATATCTTTGTTTTACAGTAAAAATTTAGCTTTAAAAAAATCTAATGAAATTAATCAGTTTATATTCAATTGTAATCTTTTATATATATATATATATATATATATATATATATATATATATATATATATATATATATATATATATATATATATATATATATATATATATATATTCTACAAAGTTCACAGACTAATCAACTTCCGCTTTTCAAAATGATACACATATTAAACTTTTATTAAAAATTTGAAGAACGTATGAAAATTGAAAAATTCTGTTTCATTTTCAAAAGTAAATTAAGTTTTTAGTTAAAATTAATAAGATAATATTAAATTTAAGTAACTTTCTAATTAACTGAAAATTAAACTTTCTTTTATATTTATTTTTTTAAACTTGGTCCCATGTCTAAAAAAGTTGAGGCATTTTGACTTTGAGTATTCTCTTTATATACCAGTATATGAGAGTGCCTTCTAAAATCAACTTACATGACTTTATTGCAATTGTTTTACTAATCATATAAATAGATAGTGCTCAGTGAGAATGTGTGCTTTATCTATGCAACAATAGTTTTTTCATTTAAAAATTATGGGAGAACACCATTCTGATATTATCTGAAAATCTAAATTTTTTTATTTTATGACATTATATATTCTGCACTATTTTAATATTTTGTAAGTATTTTTTTATGAGGTCAGTCCCCAGCTTCATTGCACACATAAGAAAGAACATGACACTTTTGCTTACAGTTTCTGAAATTTAATACAAAAGTCAAATTTAAAAAAAAAATTATAATATACTGAAAGAAAGTAGCTGTTATGTTATGCATGATATAGCCACATCTGGCTCTCGTACCAATAACTCCAAAATAAACTAATATGTATGGGTGGTTTTTGAAAAATTAACATAAAGGATGGATGTTTTAGAAAAAAGGTGTTTATATAAATAATTTGTGTAGGTTGTAAAAAAATCCTTTAAAATTGGGACATCGTAAAAAAAAAATTTTAAAATCCTATGTTTTGTTCTACAAAATTCAATTGTTCATTATCTCATTTAAACAACAAAACCTAATGGAAATTATATGAATAGTAGTTTTTGTGACCTCAAATTGAAAGCAAAAGGAGGAAACCTGAGTAAACCTTGCAAGGACAAATCATGCAGACCAGGACTTGAAAAAAGCTGTCGGCCAGCATTAAATTTGCAGTTCAGCATCTGTCTACCGCCACCTTGAAATATTCTATAGAGAATAGTTGGCCACAAAAGAATTAGCACTTTTGAATTCTAAAATTGCTGCATGGTCAATAACGGGATGATAGAAATTGCTCGTCCTTTTTCAGAGATTTGTTTCACACACCATCAGCGAGCTAATGATTCTGTTTGCAACCTATGTTCTTTCAGTAGAATTTTGCGGCCTAATTCAGATCCAAGGTTATGAGAAATCGTTTAATATATATATATATATTTTTTTTAACAGATTATCAGCTTTTAAGGAATTATGAAAATAAAAATTGGATTCTTGGAAAATATCATATTGATGTCCCGTCTCTTCAATGTAAAATTAATATTCACTTTTGAACAGCATTTCAAGTTATTTGTGTATAAAGCTAGATCATGTGACTTTTGTGACAGCATTTATTTTGTTCTGTTATACTTTTAAATTTTAACTAAATACTATATGATTTTAAAGTTTACATAGAATTAATCTTTGAAAGTAATATTTAAAGTAATAATTCTGTTAAAAGTTTAAAAAAGAAATGAAATTTTGTTGCATATTTTGGTTTTTCAATAAAATGTTCTTATTGCTCCATTGTCTGCTTTATTATAATTTTAGCCAATTGTTACTGACTAATCATGAAGAGTTTCCAACGTTAACCACATATTTTATGATCTTAAAGCCGAACTAAAATAATTTTGACAATTCTGGTGTTTTATTTTTTTTTTAAAAATCACAGACCCACAAGCTATGTCTATGAAATGTAACATAATTTTTTATTCAAACTTTACGGTTGTTCCGTAATGTCTTTTAATATGCATTTTAAACGTTTGCTAAAAATTAAGTAAAAAAAAATATTTTTTTATAGTGGATCTCAAGTTAATAATGGAATAAAAAACATACAAAAACTCAATAATGTGTAAAAACGAAATTAATAATTAATTAAAATAACAAAGAACTTTTTTTTTTTCATCTCTGAGAGTGTTGGGAAACCTGTGACACTTCTTTGTGAATTTATACGTTTTCTTATTATCTACAGCATTCATTATTATTATAACTGAATTAACCCTCTTTCGTGTTTTTAACGATGGTAACATGCAATTGAAATTTCTACTACTTTCTTATTAGCCTGAGTACTCAAACCTTTACTTGAGCTCCTTGCTTATTGGCGAAAGCTACGCTCGAATACGCCATCTGGGGAGAGATCGGTTTCATGCCTTTGGCCCTTCTCCCTTCCCTCTCCTCTTTTCAGTTGTATAGGAATACACTACGATATTTTCCCTTTTCTTAATATTTGTCCATTTTATTTAATAAAAATATTTTTTAGAGCTATGTTTAATGTAGTTTTCATTTCCATATATCCCCTCCGCAGAGGATCAAAATTGTGATGGCATGTCTTCGGATCATCCTCCGGGATGTTTCCTAGACCGTCGCCAATAGCCCATTGTGTAGCTCTAGTGCAACGTAAATTAACAACAATCATTTCCATATAGTTTTCCAACTTAAAATATTTTAATCTGCATGTAAATCAAGTGAGAAACTAACATACTTCCTTCCTCTATGACTCTCTACATGCTAATGGGGAAAGTATGCGAGTGTTGCCATAGTTCTGCTCTATGCCACCTGCAGCCCATTTCGATCGCCAATTGAGAATGCAAGTCGTTTCCTCACCACAAACAAAGTTTATTTATCATTTCATCGGCAAATAGAACGTAACACAAACCGAAATTTCGATCGATTTCTAAGTAGCCGAAGTGCTCCAAATTCAACCAGTATTCTATTGACAAAGCAAGTTACGATTGTTCCGGAAAACTGAAAGCGTCATTTTATTACTAAAGAGAGTTTTTCGTTAATCAAAACTTCGAATTTTTTTCGCCTTATAAGTACAATCCTCAAATTTCAACTGTGTCTGGAACTGAAATTCTGTGTCCGATGATAATTCAAGTTACATTTGTTTCCTAAAAATTTCGAAACAAAATTTATCGCCATTTTATTCGTAATCAAAATTTCGACCCTGTTCAAACATGGAAAATAGGAATTTTAAAACCTACATTTTTTAGGTGGACTAAAAAGAATTTTATTTTTGTCGCCCCTAAAACGAAAAATATAGGCGTATCACTTTCTAGAGATGGAGAGAGAAATTAATGTTGGTAATAATCCTATCACAACTCCCCCCCCCTCTCCAGAAAGTGGAAAATCGAATTCTTTCTTCTTTTTTTTTCGCTCACTTGAAAAACAACGTTTAAAATTTTATTTTGTATTATAATGCAAAACAAAATTTTTATTACAATCAATTATTAATTACACTCGATTTATTTCTTACAGTCAATCAAAAATATTCGACACATTTAATATGTTGAATATACAACTAAAGTTCTGAATTAATAAGTTAACTTTATAATTGAATCATTATGCGTTACTTCATTTTGAAATCTTTTGTGTGAAAATTAACAACAAAAAGCGAGTTTCGTATTTAAGTCATAGATTGATAGAGCGATTGCTTTATAACGCACAATATGCATTGTATCTATCAGTTTCTATCTTCGTTAAAAAAATCTATCAGTTTCATTTATTTATTTTTGTTTACATAATCTGTTGGCTATAACAGATCGATTGTTGTTTTCCTGTCGGCAGAGCCGTTTTTAAGGATGGGCTCCAGTGGACATTGGCCCAGGACCCCGAGTTCAGGTGGGGCCCCCGAAAAGTCTGAAATCTCATTGCATTAATTGTTTATTTTTTTTTTTTTAAATTCTAACTCATTTATTATTTATAACTAAAGAGGGCCCCCTAATCCCACTGTCTGATGATTTTCAGAATCTAATCGAAGTGTTTACAAACATAAAATAATTGTTACTCTTCACTTTTCTAACCAAAAGAGCAATAAAACGCTCTTTAGATGAAAATATCCCCACTTTCGTAGCTACCACCCACTTTACACTGTGAGAAAATGTTTTTAGCTTCTTTATATTGCCTTGGGGCTCTTTTTTCCTAACTTCGGAAATATCAGATATCCACAGAAACACCCTTATGTCTGATTTCTGGTCATAAATTTCTGGGAAGAAAGCATTTCTATGGCTGTAAATAGGGGGAGGGTCTTGCCAGAATTTCTTTGGGTCACTCTGTCTTGAGATTTCCATAGTGCCTTTAAATTGGGCCTCGTTATCAATTCTAAATTTTCTTTCTTACAAAATCTATATATTTTTTTCTAATTTATTAGAAAAACTTTTTTTCCCTTTACTCTTCCTAAATGTTTCAACTAGCCTAATTGTTTAATTTACTTAATTATTGTAGTTAATTTTATTTTGTTATTTTATTTTTCAAATTAATCGTAAGAGAATCCGTAAACTAGGAATTTCTATACCAAATTTTCATAGGATAATAGGAAGAAATAAATCTTTCACGTTGGAGGTAAGCAAATGTTTTTATTAAATCAATTTTGGTTGTGGTTAGGGAAAACGTGAAAGGTTTGCGCAGTTTGTTATATATACATTGTGATTTTTTTGTTTATTTATTTAAATGGCCGGCCACTAATCAATTCCCTCCTTGACTTGCCTGTCTGCCAAAACTCTTGATTTGGTCTGTTCTGGGTGAAATTGAGATAACAAATGAAATTTTATTTTAATTTTACTTACTGCTAATAGTCAGAAACAACGTACGATTTTGTTTAATAGAGCATTGAAATCAAATGATCATCAGCTAAACAAGAGAAAAAAATTGTTTAAAACTCCTGTATGACCAAATTTTCCATTTTCCCCCTAAATATGAACTATGTTTAATTTGCAATATTATATTTCGCACACAAAATTAATTTATTTAGTTAGCTTGGCATTTTATTGTTTATTGATCACATTTGTTTCTATTTTTAACTCCTTGATTTTTGTTGTTATTGCGGTGTTTAAAATTAATAAGGCTTCTCAATTTTTTAATTAGTAAGGCTTTTAAATTTCCAAATCAAAGTCGAAACAATTTCTTAAAATTGTAAATCGAAACTATATGTGAAATTTTGACAGCTTTGTTTTTATTTTAAACGTATACATTTAATTTAATAAAATAAAAATAAGTAAAAAAATGAAAAAAATATAAGTAAATGACTGAATAAAATAAAAAACTTCGTTTTCATATCATTTTTTAAACAATTCGAGTACTAATAATGATTTAAAAATAAGCAAATTTTTAGTTTAAAAGGTAAAAGAGTTTTTGATTTGTTTAAAAGGTAATTATGCTCCATCATTCGATCATGAGACTATTTAATATCTGTTCCTTCGGAATCTTGATCAGAATTCTTTTTTATTTTACTTTATTGTAAAAATGATATATTTAATACTTTCATGTGATATGCTGCAGTTTAAAATACCTAAAAGATGACCGAAATTGTCAATAAATAAAAAAACAGTTAATACTTTTGAACATGAATTTAAATAACTCCATACGTTTTGTTTGACTATCTCATTTTATATTATCGCAGTATTTAGAGCAGACAGTTGCTTGTAGGTGGGGATGATATAAGTAAAAAAAAAATCTATTGATGCCCTTAATATTATATTTTTAAACTTCTCGCAAAAATGTAGTAAAAAAATAGTTGTCGCAAACAAATTAAGTAAGTACGAAACAAAAATGATATCAAAATATGCTGAATCACTAGTGAGACAGGTGGGATGAAAGACATCGAAGCCAATTTGATTGAATGGATGGAAAAAACTACACATTTTGTAGATTCAGTGCGGAATTGAAGTGAGTATTTTGCATAATTTTAGATCGAATTTATATGTGCGTTGGTTAACAACCACTCTAACCTATAAATTTATTTGTGAAGCTATTTGATTTCATATAAAACTTTTTCAATTGTTTTTATTTAAAATTTCTTATTTGAAATATTAAATAAAAAAAAAGCAAAAAAATAAAATTACGCATTTTTTATCTAAAATTTGGTACAATAAATTTTTTCAGTCCTGTTTCCTAATTAAAATATCATTTTCAATAAATTACTCATATTTTTCATGTACTATTTTACAGTATTTTGTTTTACAAAGAAATGCCACGTCTTCGTGGAAGAGCAAGAAATATTGGTCGACGTACTCGAAACGCACAATTGGTTCATGATCGTCGATTGAATAGAACAGTTGAAGAACACTTGAAGGATAATGTGAATTCAAGAAATCAAGTTGCATCTTCACGTGAAGATGAAAACTCAGAGCAACTCAATCAACGTCTTCGTGCAAATGCATTAAGACAAGAGAGACGCCAACGAGCGACCAACGAAAACAGAGAACGTAACCAACGGCGAATGCAAGATAATCGAGCATTGATACGAGCATCACTTAATCGTCTTGCGTTTGAATATGACCCTGAAATAGACTATTCGTCACATGCATTAATCTTAATCGGTAGTATGGACAACGAGTGTCAATTTTGTCTTGCTTTAAAGTACAAAGGTGAATCAGCTGGTTTATGTTGCGCATCTGGAACCTTTGAAAACGTTATTAGCTGGAACCGCATCTCAATCAAAATTGTTTTTGCGGAAAATTCGTAAATTCCTTTCAAATGACATCATTTGGAGCAACAAAAATTGTTCATAATGAGGATGGTCGTAATTTTGAATCTACATTTAAGATTCAAGGTCAAGTGTACCACCAAATTGGTTCATTAACAACATCGGTACCGCATATATTCTTCCATCATGATACATTGGTAGTCCGCGTCATATGCAAGAATATATTCAAGACGCCATGACTTACGTACGCGCATACGGCCGACCAGATCTTTTTATCACATTTACGTGTAATCCAAGGTGGGAAGAAATTAAAAATTTGCTGTTATCAGGTCAAACATCGATGCATCGCCATGATATCATTGCACGTGTGTTCAAACAAAAATTGAAATCTCTGATGAAATTGATTACACATCACTCGGTATTTGGTGAAACACGATGTTGGCTTTATTCTGTTGAATGGCAAAAACGAGGTTTACCTCATGCGCATATTTTGATTTGGTTGGTGGACAAAGTACGTCCAGAAGAAATTGACAAAATTATTTCAGCGGAAATTCCAAATCCGAATGTTGATCAAGAATTGTTTGACATTGTGACTACTAATATGATCCATGATCCATGTGGTTTTCTCAACATGATGTCACCATGTATGGATAATAAAAAATTTACGAAACGTTTTCCTAAACCATGTCAAACTGACCCTATCACCAATATCGATGGTTATCCATCTTACCGTCGTAGAGATGTAGACAATGGCGGCCAAACATATGAATTGCGTCTATCAAACGGTGTAAGAGTTGACATCGATAATCGCTGGGTGGTTCCATACTCACCATTGCTGTGCAAAACCTATAAAGCACACATAAACGTTGAGTTATGCAGTTCGGTGAAGTTTATCAAGTACATTTGTAAGTACGTTTATAAGGGCAGTGATAAAGCTATATTTTCTGTTCAAAATGTAAATAAGAATGACGAAATAACACATTATCAAATGGGACGATACATAAATAGTAATGAAGCTATTTGGTGAATTTTTACATTTCCGTTCCGATACATGAAAGGGATCCCGCTGTTGTACATTTGGCTGTGCATCTTGAAAATGGACAGCGTGTTTATTTCACAGGACAGAATGCACTACAACAAGCTTTAACAGCTCCAAAAACAACTCTTACTGAATTTTTCAACCTTTGTAATCGACAAGATATTGTTGGTGAACTTGCAAAGACATTAATGTATACTGATTGTCAATTTTTAAGCAAAAACTGAAGAAAACTATTTCTATAAATCAAGGTAAGTTCTACTTACCCCGTTCTCCAGGACTGCCACTGTTGGATGGTAATAAATATCATCCTTGGTATCAGTGCAACCGCCCAGGTGGCAGCCTGACCCTTCAGTGCAGCAGGCGGGATCAGACGGTTATATCAAGATTTCGAAGCGGTCACCTAAGAACTATGTTGTTCAGTAATGGTTCAAGAGTTTTCCCTGTTTGCACCAAGTGTAACGACCAACAAGCTACTCCTGAACATATATTTCAATGCCTAAATATCTCTAAAGTGGACCTCTTTTCAGATCCACTTTTTGTTACAGACTTGCTCAGAGTCTCTGGAGTCATGGACTTGGTTTAGCTCCGCTAACCGTGTGGGCCAGCAACAAATATCAATTTGTAAAGTCTCATAAATAGTCTCAAAGTCTCATAAATAGTCTATATAAAGTCTCATAAATAGTCTATATAAATTCTCACTTTAATAATAACGGAATTAGAAAACACAAACAAAAAGAATTAACAATTAAGTTTCTATCATTTACGGAGCTAAAAGAGCTCGTTCACAGATCGAGATCTTAACATCAACTGGTGGCGCTGTGTGCGCACCAAAACAACATGCGATGCGCAGAAGACAGCTATAGTGGGAATTCTCGACAATCTTTGGATTCGAAGACAAACCTTTTCGAATCCAAACAGAAATCTTAATCTATATGGTCCATCTGGAAAAAAACTAAACAAATAAAATTATTAGCAAAATGGTTACATTCTTAAAGAATTAAGCACAGTTAAAGCAGTGCCGTAACTTCACTCCTCGGGGCCCTGGGGCAAACATTTTCGGGGGGGGGGCCTTCAAAAACTTTCAGTACTCCATCTCTAGCTGTCATTTTAGCTATTTATGTATTATGTTAGTGAATATATTTATGAGAACAAGTTATTTGCTCGCATATAAATTGGATTAAAAAACATTGTAAGTTTTAAACATGACAAAATGCAAAATTTCAGCGAAATCGATTAATCCTGAGAAATTAAATTTTAAAAAAGTCGTACTTATAAAACTCGATTTCTCAGGAACTAATGCACTATTCAACCAATTTCGCTCAAATTTGTATTTTCCATGTGAAATGATACAAAAAAAAAAAAAAAAAAAAAAACTATATGCCTTCAAATATTATGTTTTCAGAATATTATTGTCCCAAAGGGGACTGATCGTTAAGACACGGTTCCTAGCAGATCACCGAAGTCAAGCATCACTAGCTGTGGTCAGTGTGCGGATGGGTGACCACTTGGGTCAGTCTGCGTAGGGACCGAGGGTGTGCGGTATTGGTCTTCGTTAAACTGTTCTACGATAAAGTGCTCGACTTCGGGTGCAGGTCACCGGGCTACCGAAGCGGGGGGGCCATCCCCTCTACAAAGGATCAAACCTCAAGGGATGTTTCTCAGACCGTCGCCAATAGCCTATTGTGCAGCACTAGTGCGACGTAAATGATCAACATCAGACTATTATTAAATAAAAAATAATAAATATTTACTAAAAGTTATTTCTTGCGTGGAATTATCTTTAGATAACAGAATTTTATAATCGTGTGCAAAATTTTTTCAATTCCCTTAAAAAGCTCTCGATCTGTAGTGAAATACAAAAAAATAAAATTAACATTTGGGGGTCCAAACTTTGGATAGCTCACCCGACCCAACTATTGGGACCATATTCCCCAGATTACAGCTACCTCCTATATTACGGGGGTTAGAAAATCAAATCTGTTGAACAAAAGTTATGTTTATTCAGAGAAAGTATGTTTTTGCGTCTGATTGCGTAACTTAAAATAAAATATCGCGCACTAATTGATTTGCATATTTGATGTCACACCCTCGAATTATTAAGATGGAGTCCTAGAACGTGAAGATCCGATCATTAAATCAAAAGTTATTCAGGGTGGTACTTTTTTGGTTCACTGTACGTAAATGTTACCAATTTACGACATCTCACTGAGGAAATATGACTAGGGGGAAAATATTCATGCTGTCTGCTCCTGTCCCCCATGTCCACAGTAGCCTCCTTTTCCTCTAAATATAATGCTAATCATAAAATACCAATTTTATAAACTTCTTTAATCCGGTTACTATATCGTTAGGAAAGTCTTTTCAAGACAAAACCATTATAAAAATGAAAATTATTTTTTAGTTTCTAATCTAAAAGTTCTTGATCGCGTTATGAAAACTGAAGGAAATTACAGACTTTTTTTTTCTAACGACACACGTACCCACATTTTAAAAAGTCCTAATTGAAAAAATATTCAGAATTTTTTTCTCTTTATACATCGATTTACAAAAATAAAGTTGCCTTACTCCAATATGGACAGGTCCATAGAAAATCGTTCTTGAATATTTGGCCTATGTATTCATGAGGCCATGTAATCATATGTGACAAAATTATGACAAAGAGTAATAGTTTTTTTTATGAAAGAAAATGAGAAAAAGTCAAAGCATATTTGTTAATTAAAAATAAATTCTTTTTAATGGCTTGTCATGGAAATGAATTTTAATTGCTACGGATTTCTAAGCTGATGTTCATAGCTTTTTTATTAAATTAAATGCGTTCTTTTATTAAATTGAATATGATTTTTTTTTTATATAAAATGAAGATTGCATTTCACTTTTTAGTGAAATCAAAGTTGTTAAAAACCCTAAAAATTTGAAGTTTCAATTTAAAAAATTTAAAGGTCTTAATTTGAAAAATATAAAATAAGAACAAAATCCATGCACACAATAAACAGTAAAATTATCAATTAAAATATTTACTATACAAATTAAATTTTATATACGAACATAAAAAAAGCAATTTTTATGTTGCCATTCTTATAAAAGAATTCGAACAGTATATAAATATAAAATTTAAATGTATTAAATGAGTTAATGCAAACATTTACTTACCTCCTTATAAATAAATTTACATTTGGTTTTCTTATTTTCCAACGAAAATTTTTATTAAGAATGGGAATTATTGATATATCACGATTTATGTATGAAAAAAAGGAAGTTGCAAGCAATTTCAATAACTCTTAATTAAAGTTAAATTTTAATTTCAAAAATTCAATAAAATGAAAGCTAACAGAAAATTCATAGCTGAATTAAAAATGATTGATTTAAATGACGCAATTAAATGAGCTAAAAACTGGAATTTAACTGGAACGTTTTACGTTTGTCTCCGAAAAAATCTCTTGACAAAATGACCTAAGTAAATGTGAACAAGAGTCATCCCCTTGGATCCCTTAAAAGCTTACATCTGTTTTCCTAGAACATCTAGATAATTGCTAGTTTAAGACAACTTAAGGGACATATAGATGGTACTGTAAATATATGACATTTTATAAAAGCACAATAGAGCCCAGGGTCATAAAAATGATTAAGGCAATTTAAAGAAGCAAAAGGTCATTTTTCCATGGTGTAAAAGGAGATGGCTATTTTTTGAGGAGTCAGATAACTGTAGGTCAACTCTGCGGGTGGTATGAAAGTTTTAACACCTCACCTTCATACCACCCACAGTCAAAAGATGCTTTAAAATATATCTATTAGTCTCAGTGTATGATGCATTTTTCAGGATGCAAAACAGTGGTACTTATTTTAGTTTTCTAAACACTTGTTATGTTTTTTTATGATGTGCTCCTCTTCTCTTTTCGTGCTTGAGTTTTAAATTTTTTTAATAAATTAAAAGTTGTAATATGTAAGAAAAATTGAAACAAAACCGAAGTATTTTTCTTGTGGGAGGGGGGGGGGATTTCTACTTCAATTTGGAAAATAGCTAGTAAATTGGAAAAAAAGTAGTTTCTTTTCTAAAATTCTCAATTCTACTTTACTTTATTGTAGCGATATGTCAAATTTTCAGAAGGGGTGGCGCACATTATCTTCCATCTCAATTAAATTTCAGAGGAAAATAAAGTTTTCGATTTGGAAAATAGCTTTAAAGTCGAAAGTAAGAGTTAAATATAAATTTTACTTGACTTTATTCCTGCGAACGTCTGAATTTCAGAAGGGGCGAAGTATATTCTTCGCCCCCTCACTTTAATTTAAGGGGAAAATAAAATTTTCTTTTTAAAAAATAGATTCAAAGTTTTTGTTTCAAAAAAAAAAATTACTAGACTTTATTATTTAAAATGTCTAAATTTCAGAAGATACAAAACACATTTAAGCCCCCCTTACTGTATCTCAGAAGAAAATAAAGTTTCCTATCCCCTTACTATAATTTAAGAGGAAAATTAAGTTTTCTATTTGGAAAATATCGTCGAAGTTATGAAACAAAACAATTTTCTTCCTCTAAAATTTCCTACTTTACTTGATTTCATTCTATTAATGTTAATGTCTAAATTTCAGAAGATGAGAAGCAAATTCCCCCCCCCCTCACTTTTATTTCAGAAGAAAATAAAGTTTTCTATTTGGAAAATAGATTCAAAGATGAAATTTTTTTTAGTTATCAATTTCTATTATTTTTTAGCACTTTGAAATTTCAAAAAGGGCAAAACACTATGTTCGCCCCCTCATTACTATTTCGGAAGAAAATAGAGTGAAAATTGGAATTATAATATTTTTTCCACTTTCGCTTTACTTTTCCAAAAGTCAAAAAACACATTAATCGCCCATAGAAATTTCCTACTTGTTGTATAACTTCAAAGCTGAGAAAGAATAGCTTTTTTTTCTTCTTCTCTAAAATTACCTATTTTAATGGACTTCGTCTTGGCGAATAACTAAATATCAGAAGAGGCAAAGCACATAAATGTTAGTGGAATATAAAGTTTTCTTATTTCAAAAATAGCTTCAAAATTGAATTTTATTTTTAAAATTACCGATTTTACTTTATTCTTGTGAGTGTCTAAATTTAAGGAGGGGCGAAACGCATCGTTTGCCCCATCACTTAAATTTTAGAGGGGCCCTCTGCCTCCCTCTGGTTGCCACGCCACTGGGTCTGACGCTAGATAGCAGAGGAAACAATGTAAACCAGAAGTGCAATGTACAGAAAGTGTTAACAATCAACTACATGCAGCTGTGGCCTTTCCCCTTCTCTGTAAAGCGTGTTTGTTCTTACGAGAAAGGGAAATAATTCGCGAAAAGCTGTTATACCGTTTTTTACCCTTTCCTTTATGTTATAGTAGGTACGTAATTACAAAAAAGAAAATTTTCAGCAACTCTATCTTAACACAATTTCTTTCCTACATATATATAATTAGAGTACTGTATTTTGAAAAAACATGATGTGATCTCTTCATATGGGGCCCCCTTGACCGTCGGGGCCTCGGGGCGGTGCCCTGGCGTAGTTACGGCCCTGAGTTAAAGTCTCTTAGTTGGTTTCAATGATCGTCCATAACGAGAGTATCGAACTTCTTTATTGGCAGGGATTAAATCCTTGTTGTGACAAGGACTCTCATCATGTCTACCAGAATTGTTCACAGATGGAAAGACATTTGCTTTCACTTCCAGCGGAAAAAGTCTTTGTATAGGTCTCAATAGTTTTCCAGATTGGGTTTTAAGTTCAACTAAACGTACTCTACCATCCTTTCCTGGATAAGTCTTTTCAACTTTGGCTAATGGCCAGTGGATTCTTTTATTGTTGGAATCTCCTATTAGCACAAGATCTACTTCTTTGATAGACGACTCTCTTTTAATTTTGGAATTATCTTTAAGCAATCCTAGATATTCAATTCTGAATCGGTTTCGCAGGTCTTGTCGCAATCTTAACCGATAAGAATATCTTTTGTTCAATTTTTTTGGATCAATTATGTCAAGTTCAGGAACACCAATTTCTTTAATTTTCTGAAGAAACATAGATGGCGTGAGCGCTGACAGATCTTTGGGATCTTCTGAAAGATACGTTATAGGACGGGAGTTAAACTTTCCGCGTCGCATAATACTGTAGCTAACTCTTCTTCATTCAAACAAGCTCGTCTTAGAACCTTTCTTAGGATGCCTTTCAAAACTCCTATTAATCTTTCGAAGAAGCCTCCCCACCAAGGGGCAGAGAAGGATTAAATTTAAATGAAATTCGTTTCCTTGAAGCAAAGTCTTCAACTTCCTTCCAATTAATGTTCTTCAAAAGATTTGCCGTTCCCACAAGATTTGTCCCTTTGTCAGAATATACTGTGGACGGGTGCCCTCTGCGAGCAATAAAACGGCGAAGGGCCAAGATGAAACAATCTGTTGACAGGGACGAGACTACTTCGAGGTGTACCGCTCGGTAGATGGAACAAGTGAAGAGTACCACCCAGCATTTTCTATCTCCTTTTAAAAGCAGAGGCCCGCATGGGTCGACGCCTATAATTTCAAAAATAGCTGCGTCTCTGAATCGATCTTCTGGGAGAAGAATGCTTACGGCTTCCAATGGTTTAACCGAGAATCTCTTGCACTTGACGCAATTTTTTACGACGTTTCGAATTGTCTTTCTGGTTTTAATGATCCAAAACGACTCTCTGAGGTGAGACATCAAAGTTTGAACACCGGCATGTTTCAGTTCAATATGTTTGTCCATTATTAATTTTTCCACCAAATCATGCTTGATAGGCAATAATATAGGGAATCTAAAAGTTTCTAAGTCTTTTCTCGATGTTATTTTTGTCTCAACTCGTAAGAGACCATCTCTGTCTTTCACTGTTCGAAAATTTATCTTTCCATTAAAAGATTCTCCTTGAATTTCTTTCAAAACGAACTTCTCGGATGCTTCGATCTCTTCTACCTCCAATTTTCCCTTCTTTCTATCACTATGATTTCTTAGAGTATTTTTATAAAATCTGATGACGTAGGCCATGATTCTCACAATTTTATTAAAGGAAGATCTCTTTTGGAAGATTTCAAAGGCATTAGTTGTTAAATTTGTGGCTGAGGATATAGTTCGTTTTCTTTCTGAAAGAACTACTTCAATATCCGGAGAAAGTACGAAAGTACACTAGTTGGCCAATTCTCGAATGGCAGTTTTAACCATTGGGGGCCCTCCCACCAATGGGATTTCAATAAACCTTTAGAATTGCATCCCCGCGAGGGCAAATCTACGAGATTATACATTATACTTTCCTTGAATATGCCGCCAAGCCTCCGAATCCGTAAGTTTTCGAATTTCATTGACTCTGTTAGCAACAAAAGTGGCTCAGTTATCTTGCTTTTTAATCCAGTATAAAACGTTCATTGAGTCAGTGTAGAAAAAGGTTTGCACATTCTTCATATTCAAATCATCTCTTACAGTTTAAGCGAGCCTGGCTTCAATGGTACACGCAAGAATTTCTAATCTAGGAATTGTTATCGATTTTAGAAGTGCTACCTTGAATCTAGCCTGTAAGAGTTGACAGTTAACTATTCCCCCTTTAACATTTCTAATAAAAATTGAAGCCGCGTAAGCCGATTTGCTCGCGTCTACGAAGACATGCAGAGTAGAATTTTCATCTACACTATCTAGCCATTAATGACCGGACACCCCTTGAACGGCAGGTGGACTCGTCCTGGTGGAATAAATACGGAACCTGTGGTGAGGGAAAGACCACTCGCAAGCAGGTGACGGCCATACGAGCGTTAACAGTGAAAATGAGTGGACGACGAGAGCTGAATGAGGCGGAAAGGGGCATGATCATAGGCGCCCACCGATTTGGCCATTCCATACGTGCCATCTCCGACAAGTTTCAGGTACCACAGTCAACAGTTGGTGACGTCGTGTTGAAATGGGAACGAGAGGGAGTGAAAAACCGCAGTCCCGACAAGGCAAGGCCAAAATAATGTCCGACAGGGATCGACGATCTCTTCGACGTGTAGTGAAGGCAAACCGACAAATGTCGTTGGACACTGTTGCTACCAACTTCCGGGCTGCATCTGGCAGTGTTGCCAGTGCACGTACCATTCGTCGGGAGCTGATTGCACAAGGATTCCATAGACGAGCATCAGCACATAAGCCAAACATCTCTCCATCAAACGCCCGCCACCGATTTCAGTGGTGCAGAGCGCGTCGCCAGTGGACAGAAGAGCAATGGAAAAGCGTTATGTGGAGTGATGAGTCACGCTACATGTTGTGACACTCTGATGGACGAGTGTGGACCTGGCGAATGCCCAGAAAATGGTACCTACCGGAGTGCATTGTCCCCATTGTGAAGTTCGGCGGTGGAGGAATTATGGTTTGGTCCTGTTTCTCATGGTTTGGCCTTGGAGCCTTGGTGTTAGTGCGTGGAACCCTGAACGCAGAAGGGTATAGAGACATCCTGGACAATTCGGCGCTTCCCACCCTGTTGCAACAGTTCGGTAATGGCCCGTTTGTGTTTCAACACGATAACGCTGCCATTCATAAAGCACATGCCATCACGGACTGGTTTGATGAAATGGAGGTGCAAGAGCTTGACTGGCCATCCCAAAGTTCCGACATCAATCCAATTGAGCATCTCTGGGATGAGTTGGAGCGCCGGTTGAGGCCCAGACCACAATGCCCCAAAACCACCACTCAACTCTTCGCCATGTTACAGGAGGAATGGCGGGCAATACCTGCCGCCGTATACCAACACCTAGTGGACAGCCTTCCTAGAAGGGTTAAAGTGATTTAGGCGCGTGGTGGCCCTACGCCCTACTAACTTGATACTAGCACCTCATGTATCCGAAATGAGGGGTGTCCGGTCATTAATGGCCAGATAGTGCAGATCAGGTGTTTTTCTTGGGATTTCTATTTCTTTCAGACATTTTAATTCATTAGCCCACTTTAGAGATTTATTCCTCAGATTATCCGGAATTCCTGTAACCCAATTAATTTTTTCCTTCCAACATTCTTGCAAGATTAATTTAGGAACTAGTGTGACTTTATGGGGCTCCTCTAAGCTCTGGTGCCCAACGCACTTGCTTAGTATGTTTATTGGTTGATCCGGCCCTGAATCACGATGAAATCTGTATATGTTGTCAAATAAGTTGCTAAGTAGTATTGCAATATATAAATTAATGGGCCTGCAATTGAATGTTTGAATTGAATATTTTGCAGGAAAATATTTTTTACCAACCAGGTTCGTCCTCTCCTTCGTCGGCGACAGGAAGTGCGTGTCACATTGAAGTAGCTACATCTGCGTTTCAATCTGTTCCCAAGTTTTCTGGCCATTGCGTTTATTTCTATTTTTATGCATTCAGGGCATAAACTTCTCATCTCATATTAATTTTCGCGTTTCTGTTTCTGAATCGTCGACGGACGAAAAGTAGAAGTTAGATGAGGTATTTCTTTCTTTCCTTTTTCTAAATTGAATTGCAAATAATCCCTATATGTTGCTGAAATTTAATAAAATTATAAATTTTTAGAGAATTAAACAAATTCTGCAATTGTTTGCTTCTGACATCGATTGTAAATAATCAGCTGCCCTCTTTCCTTATTATGTTTTTTTTTCCTTATTAATGGGTCTGCATACCTAAGATTTAGACATTAATAATATGAACGGAAGAATTCTAATCATTGTTTTATCGATATTCTAATTATACTATAACTTAATAGATAGTAAAAAAGAGGGATATGCAACTAAAACAAAAACGTATACATATTATCTCATTTTTTAATTGTTTTTGACAATTGAGAGAAATGAAAACATCGTCTATTGAGAAAATTATTTTGCATTTCTTACTATGATTATTTTATTAGTTTTGCATCTGAAACAAAAAATTATGTACTATCAATATGTTAACAAGTCATTTTAATCGATAAAATTGTTTACAGCATACGAGAGAAATAAAAACATTACTTATTGAGATTTTTTTTTTTTGCATATCTGATTACAATTATTTCATTAATCTTGCACCTGAAACTAAAAAGTCTATGTTACCTTTTTTTAATCGAGAGAATTGTTTTTGACAATGTATCAAAGTGAAAACATCGCTTGCTGAGAAATTTCTTTTACCTTATTAGATAATTTCATTAGATTCGCATCTGATATAAAATGTACATTTTATCAGGTATTAAATTGTTTTTGAGAAGCGAGAATAAAAATGAAAACCTCACTTATAGATTTTTTTTCATTTCTCAATATGATTATTTTATTAGCTTTGCTTCTGAAACGTTGCAAACAACATATTTATATTACAATTGATGGAAATGAAAATATTGCTGAGAACAATTGTTTGTATTTCTTATTGTGTTTATAAGTTAAAATCTTTCATACTAATTGTTATAATTATTTTCTCTATGTTACATGCAATTTTTAAGTTGATCAATTTTTTTTACTTTTATTTTGTCATTAATTTACATTTATTTAAAATATGTTTCAGTTTTCTGCTTATTTAAAATTTACAAAAATTAATTACATTTTGTGAGCTAATTTTAAAATGCATGAGCAGACAATGTCTTAATTTGCAATTAAAAAATATTAATGTATATTTTAAAATTATTTACTATCAAAATGTCTTAATTTTAAAATGGGAATTTTTTATTAAATATAAAATGAATTAAATAAAAAATTAATGTAAAATTTTTTACTTAGTGAAAAATTTGCATTACATATTACTAAACAGTTAATCTTCATAAATATAAATCAGTTGATGATTTATTAATAAAGGGAGATTATTTTTTTAAAATTTTATCGCTTCAGTAAATTTAAATTCAGTATATTTAAATATGTGCAGAAATTCTTTTTTTTAAAATTTTAATTTACATATAGACTTAAGATACACGTTAATAAAAAAAATTAACTCTTGTTTATATTTGCATCTTTCCCATCATGTAGGTGTAAGGTATAAAATTAGACAGGGATATAAAATTAAATAGATACCTAACTGAATGATTTATATTGTTAATAGATAAGCACTAAGTAAGGATTCTAAATGAAATATGAAAATTTTAAGCAGTTAGTATTTCAAGCGTGTTTTAAGTTTTTAGGAGAATGTTATAAAATTAAAAGTAGCAATAAAGGAAACGAAGGAAATAAAAATGTGACCACCGAAGCAGACGTCTTCAGGGGGTACCAGCCCCGGTAGCCATAAAACAAAACCATTTCTATTGAGGAAGAAGCAAATGCCTAAAGTTAACTCCCTCAGTACCCCGATGGTTTTGTATAGAAGTCCAGGAAAAAACATGAAATGCAAAGAACCAATTTAGAAACGAAACTCAAACAAAATAATCAGAAAATAAAAACTCACTTTAACCAGGTCAAACAGCGATTTCACCAGCAAACCGAATGAAAAGGAAACATTTAAAACTAAAGAAAACAAGGCCCTCTATTACAATGTGGAGATTGAAAAAAAAAAGTAAAGGAAAAGATACGTAACAAATTAATAGAATGCTTCACTGGGGCTGCTCAGTTAAGACTTGAATTGCGTCCTGTTAAAAGAAAAAATATATAAAAAACTAGAATTCTTCAATCATTTTCTTAATTAAAAAATTAACATTACAAAAGTTAAAAGGAAAATCATTATTACTCAAATTATTCAAAAAATTATTCACAGCTTCCCGAAAACTTTCAACATTATTGCAAATATTTTTAATCCTAACCAATTGTGAAAAAACTAAATTTTTAAAACTTTTATTACACAAATTAGTATTAAAGTTGCAGAAAAAAGTAACTTTAAATTTAAAAGCTTTTCTTTTATCTAAAACACAAATTTTAATAAAACTGTTAACAATATCAATTTTAAAATCTAAATATTCAACATTTAAACAATTCTCATTAGTTTTCTTCGAAACCAAATCTCCAGGATAAATACTATAAATAAAATTATAATTATCGCAATTAAACAAAATCAAATCATGAATATATCTAAAAGCATTAAATTCATTATGCTCAAGAAATTTAGCTTAAAAAATATACCAAAAAATATTAGCAAAAGCACCAGAAAAGGAATTACCTTGTGGAATTCCAATAATTTGTTTATAAAAATCTAGACCATTAAAAGAGCATTCTCAAAAAGATTAAACTTACATAAATCCAACCAATTAGACTTACCAATTTTCTCATTAAATAAATACCTATCATAAATGCCGTCACAAATCTCAATAATCTTTCCATGTGGTATAGTTTTATACAAATTTTCAAAATCAAAATAACATTATTATTAATATAATCCACAACTTCAACATTGCTATTTATAACAATATTTTTCTCTTTTTTAATTTTAAACAAAATAATTTTTAGGGAACTAAAAAAAAAACCTTTTACTAATATCAGAATTATAACAATTACTACCACGCGCTATAAATCTAAATTTAATCAGATTTTTATGAAATTTAACAATAGGAAATAAATATTGAGATGTAATCCTATTTAACCTAAATTTTAGTTTTTTACTAAACACAATATAATTCTTTTTTCAATAAATCATAATCAATAAGTACCATTAGGAAATGAACTAAAACTGGCATTAAATAAATTAAATTTAACCCTTTCAATAATTTTAACTTTCCACTCTGAAAAACCCTCAACGGACCAATGATATTTTCTGTAAATTTTTGTTTAAATAAATTTAAAAATATAAAAATGTTTAAAATGTTTAAAAAATGTAAAAATAAAAAATTTAAATTGTCCTTTGGCTGATAGTTCTCAGGTTAACAGCCAGTCTATAATGTATTTTTTTGTAAAAGTTTTATTATTGCAATTTATTTAATTCAGTGCAATTATTGTAATTTGTGTTATGTTGGCCAGACAGGTCTTGAATTTCATAAGCGGATTAATTCCCACAGGTCTGCTATAAAAATTTTTAATAATAGTAATTGTTCCAATGATTATGAAATTTTACATTATCAATTTCATGATTTTAATAATGTTACTCTTTTTATTTTAGATTTTATGGAAAATTTAGATAATAGACTTGATTTAGAAAACATTTACATTGGTAGTCTTAAAACTCTTTTTCCATATGGATTAAATAGTAAATTTAATGGGGAAGGTAATGTTAATACTGAAGATTATTGTATATATGATAAATTTAAAGTTTTTAATTTTCCTGGTGTTTTTGATTCAAAATATAGGAATAAAAGAGGTGGTGGGAAAGGTAAAGTTATTGAATTTGATGATTTTTCGAATTTTTGTAACTTACCTGTTAATTTGAATAATATTTTCTTTATTGGGAAATATATTTTTGGTTTTAAAAATAAAGTTCTTAAAAATTTCCTTATCAATTTTAGTTCTAAAATTAAATTTGATACTGAACTTATTAAATTTATTGTTTTGGATTTGATTAAATCAAAAATTGGTGTTAGTAAATCTGATATGCCCTTTAATAAGGTTTCTATTGTTGAAAGGTTTTTTTTGTATGATTAATTTTCATGATAAAAAATTTGAAATTGCTAAGTTACCACAGATTATTCATGGTCTTTCTGATTTTTTTCCTTTAAAGCAAATTAAGGTTTCTGTTGCTTTTAAATATTCTTCTATGCTTAGAAAAAAGATGTGTAATTATAATTTTTTAAGTCGAAATCTTAATTGTATTTCTAAATTTGATTGTTATTGTATTGAAAAGGATTTTTCAAAATATATTGATAATGATTATGGACATGTTATTAGGTACTGGAAATTTGGAGATTGTTGGTGATCAAGATTTAATCAGTATTTTAGTAAAGGTTTAAAATTTAGGACAAGAGTTAAAATGAATAAAGAAGATTTTATTTTATCTATTAAAAAGGATCTTGATTTTTTTATAGCAAAAATTTCCGAAAAATATCATTGGCCCGTTGAGGGTTTTTCAGAGTGAAATGCTAAAATTATTGAAAGGGTTAAATTTATTTAATGCCAGTTTTAGTTCATTTCCTAGTGGTACTTATATTGATTATGATTTATCTAGGAATATTAAAAATCTTAAGGATAAATTTATTGTTACTGTAGTGGATAAAGCTTCAAATAATTTTTGTATTATGTGTAAATATTTTTTTAAAAATTGATTATTGGAGAATATAACGCAAATAATACTTATTTAAAATTAAAAAAATAAATGAAAAAGTTATTGAAAAAAGAATTATTGCATTTAGTAAAAAATTAAAATTTTAGTTAAATAGGTTTACATTTCCATATTTATTTCCTATTGTTAAATTTCATAAAAAAACCGATTAAATTTAGATTTAAAGCGTGTGGTACTAATTGTTACAATTCTGATATTAGTAAAAGGTTTTTTAATTTTCTAAAAATTATTTTGTTTAAAATTAAAAAAGAGAAAAATATTGTTATAAATAGTAATGTTGAAGTTTTGCATTATATTAATAATAATGTTATTTCCAGCATTAATACTTTTGATTTCGAAAATTTGTATACAAGTATACCACATGGAAAGATTATTGAGATTTGTGACGGCATTTATGATAGGTATTTATTTAATGAGAAAATTGATAAGTCTAATTGGTTGGATTTATGTAAGTTTAATCTTTTTGAGAATGTTCTTTTTAATGGTTTAGATTTTTATAAACAAATTATTGGAATTCCACAAAGTAATTCCTTTTCTGGTGCTTTTGCTAATATTTTTTTTGCTTTTTTTTTAAAGTTAAATTTCTTGAGCTTAATGAATTTAATGCTTTTAGTTATATTGATGATTTGAATTTGTTAAATTACATTAATTGCGATAATTGTAATTTTATTTATAGTATTTATCCTGGAGATTTGATTTTGAAGAAAACTAATGAGAATTGTTCAAATGTTGAATATTTAGATTTTAAAATTGATATTGTTAACAGTTTTTTTAAAATTAGTGTTTTTAATAAAAGAAAAGCTTTTAAGTTTAAAGTTATTTTTTTCCTGCAACTTTAATACTAATTTGTGTATTAAAAATTTTTAAAAATTTAATTTTTTTCACAATTGATTAGGATTAAAAATATTTGCAATAATGTTGAAAGTTTTCGGGAAGCTGTGAATAATTTGAGTAATAACGATTTTTCTTTTACTTTTTGTGATGTTAATTTTTTAGTTAAGAAAATGATTGAAGAATTCTAGTTTTTTATATATTTTTTCATTTAACAGGGCGCAATTCAAGTCTTAACTGAGCAGCCCCAGTTAAGCATTCTATTAATTTATTACATATCTTTTCCTTTACTTCTTTTTTTTTTTCAATCTGCGCATTGTAATAGAGGGCCTTGCTTTCTTTAGTTTTAAATGTTTTCTTTTCATTCGGTTTGCTGGTGAAATCACTGTTTGACCTGGTTAAAGTGAGTTTTTATTTTTAGATGATTTTGTTTGAGTTTCTTTTCTAAATTGGTTCTTTGTATTTCATGTTTTTTCCTGGACTTCTATACAAAACCATCAGGGTACTGAGGGAGTTACTTTAGGCATTTGCTTCTCCCTCAATAGAAATGGTTTTGTTTTATGGCTACCGGGGCCGGTACCCCTGAAGACGTTGGCTTCGGTGGTCATGTTTTTATTTCCTTCGTTTCCTTTATTGCTACTTTTATTCTTTTTTTTTTTAAATTTCTGCTGCTTTTTAGCATGTTTTTTTCAAAGAAGTTTTATCTATTTAGGATTTAAAATTTTTTTTTGTTTTCTTTTATTATTATAAAATTAAATTAACATCTGTGAATAAATAAGCTTAAAAAAAATCTTGCATTATCAGAATATTTATATACTAATTAATTTATTTACTATTGCTTTTTTTAAAACGTACTCTCTGTCACTTTTTTTTCTTTTTCTTGAAATGCTTTCAACTATATAATAAACCGAATAAAAATACATACTTTTGAATGTAGCATATTTTATTCAAAACTTTTTTTTAACCTTAAGCAGCTTTAAAAATTTTTTTATATCTTACTATTTAAAATATATGTTTCATTATATTCCTACAAAGATGTGTTTTGAAATTGAATGTTACATATTCATTCCATTTTTTAATGCCCTGTTTATTTATTAATGCAAAATAATAAATTTTTAGAATTACTTTACTCTTTATGCAATAGACTCCTTAAATTAGATGAGCAATAGTTTCTATCAACAAAGAGTTTTTTAAAAAAAATCCAACAATACTTGTTGCAAAATCCAAAAACATAGAAAAGTCCAAGAAACTCACATAAACTAATGCAAGCTGTGTTTTTCTGTAGAAATGCAGGATTTGCCAAACCTATTCTATGAATTTTGCAAATCAATATAATAATTGTTCAGATATGAAAACAAATTAAATTAATAGTTTTAAATAATAGCATATTATTTATTTTAAACAAAGGAAACATTGAAGTAGATCGTAAAGAAATAATAGACTGTAAAAAAATTAAGTATACTAGTGTTCTCCCTACGCGTTTTTAGAAGGGTTGTCCGCCCTGCCCCTACCCTTTGATCTTCACCCTCCTTCCCTTTTTTGTAAAAATAAGTGGCAATGCCTACAAACAATGCCTTTGTACTTCAGGAAAAGATTGTTTTCTTAACCACCTGTTTTAAGTCCATTTCTGATTTATTTTGTTATTGATAATTATTTAACTTTAATTTTTAATTTCATTCCTTCATTTTAGTAAGATTTTTCTTATGCTGTCTAATTATGTAGCTAAAATTCGCAAAAGATTTGGCCTCAAAGAGATTCACATCTTTTATTTGGGTATTAATGAATTTTAGTGATTTTTAGTTTTACCGTTATATAAATACCCTTTTATTTAAAAATGCACCTTTAATTGTTTATTTTTTCATAATTTTCAGTTAAAATGTGAAAAAAAGCTTCCAAGTTGTTCATCAATTAATTCCTTTCTTTTTAGTTTACTTTTTTTTTTTTTTGAAGAAAATTTATACACAGAGAGGCTTTTAGCTTCCTTCTAATTATTTTTTAAAAGCTTCAACTTTTTCTTTCATTTTGATAATGGTGTGAACTACTTAGTGAATTAACACATAAAGTAGTATAAAGAGTAATTTAAAAATTGAGGATCATCAGTCATTACATAATATTACATTGCGGATCAGTTATTGCGTAATATTATATATTTTGATGAATTTTAATGGTGCTAAGTGAGTACCCTCTAAAAGCTCAAAGTGCCCTTTTCTTATTCCTAGGGAGAACTCTGAGTATACCACAGACCTGCCAACTTTTAATCCCTTCCATTATCATTTTTCCCAGTGGTATTAAAATGGAATTAAAACTTCAATTTTAAGCAAACAAATACGTTGTATTTGAAAAAAATTAAGTTGACAACCATGATAGTAACGCATATTAATATATAAGTTTAATTTTTGTAAGAATAGTGGTGATCAAAATCATTTAAAAATTAAATATGAAAATAAAATCTCCCGCAAAATCCGGGAGAGTTGGCAGGTATGATACCATATAATGATTTATTTACATCCTCAAATCATTCCATGATTAAGCTATTGAAATAATACTGGGTAACGTAGGTGAGTAAGCAATTAATTGCATTTGCACTTATATGTTTATTTTCATTTCTCAATCGAAAATTAGTAAATTTTTTAACTACATCCTGATCTAATCTTTTGCAATAAAATAGCAAGATTAAATTATTTACGATACTCATACAAAAATAACTATAGCTTTTGGAAAAACAATTCTAAATATAAATAATGAGCGAATAAAGGTTATTAACAATTAATTTACATTTAATATAAATTTAGTCTTAAAAATTAAGACAGATAATGTTAAGTTACTTTTTGTTTATTTTAAAGAAAGTAATGTGAATAAAAAATAAAATAAATATTCATTGCAGATGATTTTTTTATATTTTTAATTTATAAGTTTATTTGTATACTTCAACTGATTTATGTCAATATATTATTTTATATCTAATGATTACGCCTTGTGTAATTATTTGTGATCGAAAAAAGTCATACAAATTTATTAACTATACCAGTTTTGAAATTCAAACTACTATCCGGGGGGGGGGGACATTGGCCATGCTCCTTCTTATACCAAGTAAAGTTAATAACATAAATGTTGGATGTTTTATTTACTTCTCTTTTTTTAAAAAAAAAATCTTTAAATGAAGCATTTAATTAATTTATTTTTTTTAGGTTGTAAATTGGACATGTAACTAATAGATCTCATCACTGTAGCTGCAGCAGACTTAATCATGTCTGGATCAAAATCATCATCTCGCTCAGCTGCAGTGAAACGAGATGGAAGTTTGCGCTATGCCACTAGGCATTTAGTTGCTGAAAAAGGGAAAAGAGGTAGTCACAAAGAGGTTAATTCATCAAAAGCATGTGATTGCTTATTAAAATCTGAAGGAAGCAAAATTTCAAAACATATGTACAATTCTAAGCTTCCTATCAAGCGAGGAGCAAATAATCGTATAAGTAACACGAGAGATTCAAAAAGTAAATCTGCATCTTCTAACCATCAGGAGAAAGTTGTTATAGTTTCTAAACGCTCATCCTCTGTTAGTGTGGTGAAATCTTGCAAATTACGCAAATCAGTATCAGTTAAGAAAGTTAGTTACTCCACCTCAGTTGTGTTGTCTTCAGAAGAAGAAGATTCAGACAGTGAAGATGATGAAGAAGATTCGGGGGATGAAGAAAAAGAAGAAAGTTTAAGAAAAACCAGAACTGTTGTGAAGCATACAACATCTAAAGTGAAGTCAAGCTTTTCAAATGTAAAGAAATCTACCAAGAAATCTGCGCAAAAAGCTAAAGCGATTAAATTGCTCTGTGAGAAATTATCCTCTGGTAAACATAAAGATGAGTTTGCAAACCGTGAACTTCGCCCAAGATTTCCCTATAGCATGTTACAAGACATCCCAACTGCTAGATCTCACAGAATGGCAAGTTTAAATGCTTTAGCCAAAGTTCATGTTTTATATGAAAATGAAGGTAGGACAGTTGGTGAAAGCCTGAATGATGCTGATGAGACAACATTAATTGACTTTCTAAATGAAAATTCTGATGAAGAGGATGATGAAGACGAAGAAGATGAAGAGGACGATGAGGAAGAAATAAAATTCAATAAAATGTTGAAGAAAGAGGCAAAGATATCATCTAATAATCATAAGGAGTCCAACAGTGATAAAAAATCAGAAAAAACAAAAGCTGTTGAGGCAAAGCAGAAGAACAGTAAGAAAACTAAACCAAAACCTATTCAACGTAAGAAAAGAAAGAGAAAAGCTCCTGATGTTGAAATAATAGATACCAGAATATGTAAAAGAATGGCTAGTTTAAATGCACAAGCTATCTTAGCTGCTAGCTATCTTCAGGAACCAAAGCCCAAAAGAATCTCCAAAAAAAGTGATAAATGTGATAGTTCTTCAGATACAGAAGATAAAGAAGTATTTCTTGAATCCAAGTGTGACATTGAAATTATAGAAACTGAAAACAAAGATACAAGTGCTATTAAAATTAAAGAAACTAAAAACAACTCGGTGAAACAAAAACCTGATCGAAAATCCCTTACTTCAAAAGATAATTCTCTTGAGAGTGGGAAATCGCCTGCATACAAACCCTCAGAGTTTCCTAGTCGTTCCAATTGGTCGATTGAATCAGATGTTGCATTATCGGAGACACTTTCTTCAAAATCAACTCCACTTTCTGTTAGCAACAATACTGTTGTATCATCCACATCAACTAAAGTTGGCTTAACCCAATACACAGAAGTCACTAAAGTTCAAATCAAATCTCATCAAGATACTGAAATCAAAGAAGAAAGTAAATCAGAAAGAAAAATAGAGCACATTGTATCAAATGACGATGTAGCAATTACTCAAATGTATCATTATCAATCTAAAAATTCTAATGAAAGTTATTGCGTTCAAATGCAGACAACTTATAAGCCTGGATCAAAAACCTTGACCCCACCTTCTCTTGGCAACCCTTTACACAAGCATATGAGTGAATCAATGATGTCAAGTGGTCAAAATTACTATGGAAGACCTAGTCATAGTCCAATTAGTCCCTCTCAGTCATATCACATGAATCCTAATATTGGGCCTATGTCACCTGTGATGGGAATGGATCGAGTACCTCGACAGTATGGTGGCAGTGCTTTTACTGTACCCCATTATCGTCAGTCACAGCAACCTCAATATTCTCAAAATGAATATGGTAATTTGCATTCAGTTTGTAATTGTTTTTTTACTATTTTCCATTTTTATTATTATTTATCAGTCAATTTTTACAAAAAAAAGGTACTTATCAGTTAGCAGAGTGCAAGTAAATTAATATATATATATATATATATATTATTTTTATTAGTAATTAATTTATTAACATCCATTTTGTATTACGTTTAAAAAAATTCAGTAAATAAAATATTAAATTTTCTTGCTCTTAGCTAATTAAAAAGTGCAAAACAAATAAAAGTAAATATAAAATTTTTCACTTGGGGTAACATAAGCTTTTTACTAGACAAAATTAAAATACTAATGTTTGCAACAAGTTTTGAGATCTACCAGTTGAATGCAATTAAAATTTTAATTCTTGTGAATTTTAATGCTAATTTTCAAAAAATGAACACATTTACACAATAGTAAATAAAATTAAATATTTTGAGTCTTAATTATTTGAGAAGATATGGAATAATATCAACATATATTGGTACTGTGAAATCAGAATAGATTAGATTTTCCTATCATAAAATAAATAATATACTTATAACTACTGTTCAAGTAGTTAGTAAATTTTAATACATAAAAAGAAAGCTTTCTTTGCAGAATTATACTCTTACAAACTAAAAACTAGGTACAATAAGTGCAATGTGATTGCAGTTTACGTAGATAAATCAATTGTTCAGGCTCATTGAAACTTAACTCAGATTGTCAATACCTGTGACAGTGTAGAAACAATAAATACACATTTATATACGTATTTTTCTATCAAGTAATCTAAAATTTATATACATACAGTGATACACGAATAAAAATTCCTATTTAAAAACTTTGCCAGTTTAAGTAGTTTATATTCTTGTTTTTATTTTGTCCCTTATTTCTTTATTACTAAATTAATCCCTTTAAGAAATTTTGTCTAACTTCTTTTATCAATGAAAAAATTTTCTGGGATTTCCCGTTTTTCTTCCTTTCTCATAAAAATATTATTGTAAACAGGTTTTGCTACTGTATATATATTTTTTAATCTTGAGTAAATTGTAACAATATGTATATTTTTTTTTATATTCCCATTATAATTTTTTTTCCTGACATGAAATATAAATATAAAAGTTATCATTGTATTCTAGGATATTATCAACCTGCTGGTCCTTTGATTCAGCCAGCACCTGACAACTGTACTATTCACAAGCCTGTTCCATATCATCCTCAACCAAATCTTCATCAACAACCACAGCGACCTCAGCCTCCCGCACCTCATCGAAATGCCTACCAAAACTTTCACTCTCAACCTCATTCTAATAACTCTTCAGTCATGGGCCCTCACCACATTCAAAGACAGAAGCATATCATTCCTGCCTGTCCACCTCCATTGGAGATTCTTCCACCTCAACCTAAACACCCTCGGTATTCTGTCTGTCGCCCAGGGGAAGAAGTTTCTCCACGAGGATTCAGTAGCCATTCAACTTATGAATCTTCAAAACACCCTCAAGCATTGCATTCGTCTTATTCCTCTAGAGACAGTTATTCTGGTTACGATAAGCAAAAACCTTCTACAAACGCATTTGTTAGATATTCTCAGCCTTATGAACAAAAAGATAATCATTCTAAAAACAATTTTTCACGAAGTTTGGCATTTAATGCTCCTCATCAGAATGTCACAACCAGTTCATCTTCACGGGATTCTGCCCGTTTACACAGTAATTTAAGTCATTCTTCAACAGAAATTCATCAGCATTCATCGCCTCCTCAAGGAGCTAATCATTTCAAAAATCTAAATGAAATGGTCAACTCTAGAGAGAGGTCATGGGGTTTGAGAGATAGCCGACCTAGAATGCCTGCATCCTCTTCAAACTTTGCATCTTATCAAGAAGATGCTAGAAAAAATTATTCGGTTGACAGTCATGAAAATGCATCATATCCAGTACGTCCCCCATCAGTAATAGAAATTGTTGATGATGCACCACGTGATACCAAGACTTACATTCAACTAGAAGTTCCAAGAAACAGTCATAGGGAAAAAATTGTTGTCGTTGATATAGAGACTGATGATATAGAACAAAAACCTTGTGAATCAGTTAACAAAGAGGTCGTCTTGACTGTAGATGAGACTAATAAAAGTCTTCCAGAAATTGAAGATACGAGTATAGTTAAAACCGAGAGTCAGGTATCTGTGAGCCAATCTCCTGCTGTCACTATTGCTGAACAGAACAAAAATAAAGAGTCCAATGAAACTTCTGATATTACTATTTTAGAAGTAAAAAAAAAGAAAGAATCTGCTGTTGTTCGGAGAGCTAGACTTCATGGGAAACAGAGGACTTTTAGAGACTGTTATAATAGACCACTTGCACCGTTGTTCAAATCTAAAAAGTGTGACATATTAAACGTCACTGAGGAGCATTTGGGTAAAAAATTCCAACCTCTTGTGTCATTGCCTCGTCTTGTGCTTCCAAAAATTCCTGATAAAAAGCCTATTCATGGTTGGTCGTGGGAAGGACCTATGCAAGAAAAATTAGTTTATGTTTCAGTAAGTATCAAATTATATAACATTTCTATATTCACCCCTTGTACTTGTTATATTATGGTACTTATTCTCTTTAGGGTCAGGTGGGTTACATGAAGTAAAATGGGTACTTAAAAAGAATCTATTTTCTCTTTTTAAATTGAGATTATTTCTTTAACATTTTTCAGAAACATTTGCTGGGATTTCGGACGGCAAGCATTTTTATTTCAGTTTTAAAAATTGATAAAAAAATTTACTGTTTACAATTTATTTGCTTATCAGGGGTCTGTCTAGGTTTTTCTGAGAGGTACCTATTTTGTGAAAATTTAGACATAATTTGTGAAACATTAAAAATTATATTAAAAAATCACGAAAATATGGTCAAAATATGGATTTATCGTTTCTTAAGGGATGAAAAAATAAAATTTAAAGAAAAAGTATTTTGTGAAACTACCGTTTTTCCTAAAGTTGAATTTGTGAAGATACCGCTAAACTAGGGGTGCACAACCTTTTTGAGTGAAGGGCCACTTGCACAGCAGTTTGACTAACGAAGGGCCACACATGTATTTAGGCATATTGACAGCAAATATAGTAATATTTATTTAAACATGAGTGTTCTAATTTTTTTATCAATAAACTTTATAATATATTTCTTGAAAATTAAAGGCCTTTAATTATTTGAATTCATAATGAAAATAAAAAATGCAATGCTCAGAATGAAATTAGGATAAAATTTCATACATATTAAGTAATATAAATTCAAATTAAATATTTTAATTGAAGAAAATTTATAAGGTTTAAACAGAAGCCTAAAAAAAACAATATTTCAAAATAAAATTCAATACTTTATTATTTGTTTTTATTGATTATAAGATTTTTTTTATGGTAAACGTTTTCTCTTTTTTTATCGCGAAAGATCACTTAAGTTACAAAAAATTTAAATCAAAATTACAAATGGTTAGCAGTTTAAAAATTCACGTTTTCCGCTACTTGGGGGATTTCTCAGGTTGCATTAAAATTTGTCAAAAATTCAGTTGGTCGAATGATCGGCCAAATATTCGGCAGAGTATTTTTTAGAAAAGTACTTTTCTAAGTTTTTTTGAAAATTTGTATAGATATGATAAAGAATAATATAAAATCGTATTTTTAACTATACATATATATATTTGCTAAATCATTTATTGATGAAAGGGAAAATTTCTAAGAAAAAGAGTGGTTTTTTTTAATGAAAAAGTATTTTTTGAATGAATTCTAGTAATTAAAGGTATTTAATTTTCTGCAAATATACTAATTTTTTTATATAAAAATTTAGTGCTAGAACTCTAACGTTGACATAAAAATTATCGTATTTGCCACCAACTTGACTAAATGTATCATGGTATATGACAATTAAGTCATTTAATAAAATTTTAGTCTTATTTTTGCTGAATTTTTGTTCTTATTTAGGCAACTATTTTCATGCTTTAGGCTACTAAAAGCAACTATTTTGTTCATTTTTTTCTGTGGCAACCCTGCTATCTGCGGGTAAGACTATCTAAATCAGCAGTTTAACTAGTTCTCAGTATTGGGTGCAATAATGTGCTTAAAATAATGTATAAAAATTGAATTGTTAAATAGGAGTTAAGTAATATGAGTGAATACAGCTAGCTTTCTTAACAAAACAATCTAATAAAACAGCACTCACAGTCCTATTGTTTTAGCAAGCTCTTGGGAATGTATTTAAAATAAAGTGTAGAAGCTTAGATATTATTTAAGTTCGAGGTTAAATTGATAGAGCAAAGTGATCTGAAAAAATTGCAAAACCAGAGGGTTGAGAATTAGCTGTGTTCCTAGTTCTGTAAAAGTAAAAAAGTAACTATAAAGTATTTATTATAAAGTATTTTAAATTTTTATGTTATATGTTTTTTTTAGAATGACAGCCATCCTTGTTTGAGACCTTGTTATCCTGCAATTCGCCATGTTGAGGGTGATGTGATATGTGTTAGAGACAGTGTTTTTCTTAGATCGGGTCCAAGAAAAACAGATTTGCCATTTGTTGCAAAAATAACAGCGTTGTGGAAAAATCCTGCTGATGGTAAGTGGAAACATCATGGTAAGTTAACTGACTACTGGATATCTTATAATTTACTAAAATTATTGTGATGTTATCTTATAGTGAAATTATCTTTGTCATGTGGTTGAGAATTATAGATTACAATCAATAAAATAAACAAAATTTGAAATTTTTAAAGTAGAAGATCTAGTTTATCTATATTCTATCTCTAGATCTATATTTGCTATAACCTGCTGATTTGGTTTTTAGGATATACTAATCAAATTGTCTATGATGATTATGGATTTTAAGTTTATAAAACATACCATCTGTTTTAAACAAGATTATGATTTGCTCTTGGAGATATGTGATGAATTTCTAAAATATCAAAGTTATAATACAACTACAGTTTTTTTTCAGACTTAAGTCTGGTGCTTTTTCTGGAAAAAAAAAACTGACTTCTCCTATTTTTCCCATGAGAAAGTGGTACATACCAGAGGAAATTTTGTTCAATTTTACCTAGAATAGACAATATGCATGATTTTCAAAATAATTTTAAAATGAAAGAACTTAAAATACTACTTTGAAATAGGATAATTAAATTGAATTGCATTTAAACAAAGTTAATTATATATATAAAGGCCTTTTTAATTGTTATCATGTCACTACCAACATAAACGACTGGTTGATGACGATCATTGCCTATGATGTGACTTTATGCTAAGCATTCTAGCAAGAGCCTTGAGTAAAGAGAAAATTTAATGTAATTATTTTTATATTTATTATATTTTTATTTTCATATGGCATAAAGAACTGTAAGAAAATAAATTCAGCTTGCTTTTTTTTTAAATTTTTCTTTTCTTTTTTTAGAAATAAATATGTAAATTGTTATTCTATTTATAAATATTTGCCAGTTTGATGATAAGGTGAGATAAACAACATCAGAACTTATTTTGTCACATTTAAAGTAAAGAAGAACTAGTAAGAAATAACTAAACGAACTAATAGAACTTTGTAAAACTAGTTTTGTTTACATAAACCTTACAAATGAAGTTCATTGGCTCACACAATTAATAATAGCAAATAAATGCCCAGTATGATTTTAACGAAGTTATTAATTTGTTTTATTATCCATCAAAAGTGTCTGAAAAAAATTGAGAAAATTAACATAAATATATTTTTTAATTTTAGCATATTGTTGTACCAAACATTTTAATTACAAATTCATCTCGATGCCCATACAAATATGTAAAAGACAAAAAATTAATCCATTTTCACTTTGGCAATATGATTTTATTTTTACTTGATTTTTGTTTTTACAATTTCTAATCTCAAAATACTTGAAATTCTACTTATTTAAAAAGATGGACGAACCAGCTGCTTGCCAGAGGCAGCTAGTATAAAATAAAATTATTAAAATACATTATAAATTCTTGTTTTAAAAAGCAGAGATCTTCAGATTTCTCTTTTTCACAATACTATCTTTTTGATTGTTTTGTGTATTATATTTTACTTTGGCTTGATTTTTCCATTGGTTTTTGCATGTTTCAATGTTACTTTTCTTTCTAGGGGAAATGAACATGAGTCTTTTATGGTATTATCGCCCTGAACACTCTGACACAGGGAAAAAAGTCACTTATGCTGAAGATGAAATATTTGCCTCTAAACACAGAGACACCAATAGTGTTGCTTGTATTGAAGATAAATGTTATGTTCTAACTTATTCAGAATACTGCAGGTATATTTATTTATTTTTTCTTGCAGTTAAATGTGTCCTAATACAACACAAATTAGGAATATGAGTAATTCGATTCAAGCTATTCCATCGGGATTTCACATCGTTATATGATAGATTTTTGCAAATTATTTATCATCTTTCTTACATAGTTTTCCTAATTATGATATTTTAATACTATATTATTAGAACTATATTATTTAATACTATATTTCGAGTTTGAATTATCACTTTTTGACGAGTTTACTGGGCATGCTTGATTAGTGACGATTTCATTGTAATTTTACGTAATTTGATGATTGTTCTTTCTCAAGTTATTTACCTTTTTTTTTTGGTTTTTTGAAATTCAGATATTTTTAATACAATGTCATTGCGACATAAGAATTTTGAATTACAGTTACTACTTTTTGATGTGTTAGATTCCATAATAAATTCACGTAAATGAGTGCCCCGTTTTTCAGCGCTTTCCTCATGGGTTTTTCAAAAAGTCTTATATTCTTTAGATAATGTTATCACCACAAGTGAGCCTTTTGAACTTGAGGAGTCACTTTTTGACTCTCTCAATTCACAATGATTTTTATCGTAAATCTATGTCATTTAAGAATCGTTTTTTCAGCAGACATTTGTTTCTTTTTTCTATTTAGATATTTTTCATACGATATAATGGTTATCGAATTTTGTATTTTAGTAATCACATTCTTGCATGCTTGATTCGTGAAGATTCAATCCCAAATCCACATTAAATTCCAATGGCTTTTTCGGCAGTTGTTACAGTTACTTATTGTTTTTTTCAGGCATTTTTTAAAATCCTGATATTTTTAATATGATATTACGAAAAGCAACATTTTCAAAATACGAGAATTACCCTAATTTTAAAACTCTCTAATTTATCTGCAGAATTATATTTAAATTAAACTATCCCTATGAAAATAAGACTTTTTTTAACTATAAAATTATAGACTTTGTATATTTTGGGTTTCTTAAGAGCAATGCAAATTTTTGTGAAATGCAACTCCTTATTGTGATGGAGGTTCTTTTTTTGGGGGATATAATGCCCTTAAGATCTAGAATGAAACCTGCCTTATTTTCAAATACACAGTGTTTATCTTATAGTATTCAACTGTTCATCAAAATTATTTATTTGATTCTACACTGATTATATATTTTAAATGATAATGTTTTTGTTTTAATATAACTCAATATTAAATATCATCTGCGCAATAGAGGAAAAATCTTGAATTTGTGGAGAAATATCTTCTCACTGTACACCCTGTAACCAGCTTTTATTTATATCAAGTCTCAATAGATGGCCCTGCTAACTGAAATTTTTAAAAACAAAACAAAGGTTTCTAAATAACTGCTATTTGCAGCAACAACATGATGCAACCTGAAGACAAAATAACAGACTTTGATGCAAATATTTTAGTTACAATTGTGTGACAATAAATGTTATTTTATTGATTAGTTATGCCATCCCCTTAAGTATTCCCTTCACTGCACCCTTGTAGTTTAATTAGTTTGTATCGCTGAACAATCATTTATAGTTCACAATTTCAGCTGGAGTAAAATTATTGCTGCAAAATTGCTTCAAAACTTATAAATTCCTAGCCTGTCCTCAAAATTTGCGCTAACAAATGCAAAGTAGGCAGTCATGTCACTAGCTAAACTTTATACGCTTTTCAATCCATGGCAGACCTCGCAACATGACCACTAGCATTGTGCTTCCTGAAAATTGCATGGCCCTATTCTGAAAAACAGCGTAGGAAGCACACTGTCATCAAAAGAAATGCAGTATGTGTCAGTGATAAACTGAACATGATTCGGACCAACTGTCACAGAAGAAACAGCCCCAGATCATAATTCCCCCTCTCGATAGAATTAGAATTTATGACACTCGTTTTTGCCGTTTTCTAGATCGAATGATTCTTTAAAGTTGATTGCTGGGGGTTTTTATTTAAAACTGTCGGAACCACACTTTAGTATAAATGAGCTAATTAAAGTGAAAAACTTCTTTGTTTTAAAATCAAATTGTCTGGAAAATTAAAAGAAAATATATTAATGAAAATTTGTGTATAACTAATTCATTTCAATTGATACAATGCGGTTAAAGACTAAGAGATTAAATAGATAAACGTTAAAAGTTAGAATGTATGGGTGTCTGAATTCTAACTGGTAGGTAATGTGTAAAATTTATTTATTACTGCAAAATATGCTTACACGCAGGGCTGTAGCAAAAAAAAAGAGATTTTTTTAGAGGGTGGCAAAATGAAAAATTATTCTAAACCCAAATAAATAATGGTAAATTTTAAAAACCTCTCGAGATTTTAATTTTTTCATATTTTATATTTAATTAGTATTTTTATTTTATTTTTATAATTCATTTTAAATGATGCAATATTATTGATAGTAAAAAATATCTGGTTCTGGTTTGAATATCTAGTTCTAGATAGCAGCAAAAGTAATTATGGTAAAATAATTTTTTCAGTTGGCAATTTGAAAAAGAAAATGATCAGGAAAATTATCAAGTCCAACTGAAAAAAATATATTGATGTACCTATTAATAGGTTGATTATTGTTTTTTAATGTAGCTTTGACAGAGAAAAGCGAAAAGAATTCTGTTCATAGGCAAAATAGTTTTTTAGTCAATCTCCTTGCTAATTTAAATATATATATATATATATATATATATATATATATATATATATATCAGAAACAAGAGTCAACTGAAAAATAAATTTATAGTTTTATCTGTTGATAGAGTATTTCTCCATAACTTTGGAGGTGCTGACTGATCCCTCACTACGCCCCTGCTTAAAATATTATTTTTATTTTTGAAAACTATATTCTTTATTTTTATACCAGGTACAAAAAAAGATGTAGGTTGTTAGAGGATGTAACCAATGTGCCAGTTTGTGTAGTACCAGAGGGTGAAGAATCCCTTAGGATGAAAAATCTACCTCCAAATAATGTTTCACCTGACCTGGTATTATTTTGTAGAAGAGTTTATGATTACAGGCAAAAAAGACTACTGAAGAATCCAGTCTAAAATATTCATAACTGTGTGATGCTGCTTTTTAAACCTTTTATTATGGACCAGCTAATTATATTAAAGGAAAAAGAATTATGCAATTGTTTTAATGGAAGCTCTGTTTCCTAACTTTTGCATCTGTGTTTGGAAACAGTTTTATTTAATAAGATGTGTACATAACATTATTTATATTATAATACTGAGCACTGTAAAAACAACTTTATGGTCATTGGTATTATTAAATGAAATTTTCATTGAGCTTATTTAAGACGAGCATTTTTTTTATTTAAAAATTGTTCATAATGATTTTTTTCTTTTTTGTGTTTTACTGTTTTTTTGTGAGCTTATAAATACTGTTACTTATATACTGTTTATGTAATATGAGATTCACATGCACTAAGGAAGAAGAAAATATTGAGATATCATAAAATAAGTATGTTTTTACAAAAACACATTTTTTAAAAAAATTATATAATCAAAAAAATTCATTTTTAGCTCAACAATATTTATTTTGTAATAAGTAAATAATTAAAATAAAACAATTGTCAAGCACTTATTTTTATTTATTATAAATACTTTTTTAAAGTTTCACATTTGGTAGTATTTTTTTCATTGTTATTTAAATTCTTGCATTTTTCAAAACTTTAACTTAGATTTATAAGATTGAATTGCAATAATTAAACCAAATCCAGATAAAGTACACGATAATTTTATCAAATAAGTTTTTTTTAATTTTACTTATTTTTTGACATCCACAGTACTCTATTAAAAAGATCTTTAAATTAAAAAATTATTCTTATGAGGAAATATTAATATTTGCCTTGTATTAGTTGGGCTGAATTGTGACTATAAATCAAGCTTCCATTAACACACATTTGCATAATAATCTTTCTCAGGTGAGAAAAAACAACTTTTATCATCGTTTCCTTGATGTTATTCTTGTCATTTTAGCTTAGCCAATGGTATAGTATGATTATTAACTAGTACAGTATGGATATCTAGTTGTTTAATCTAAGCTGTAAATAAATACATGACATTGTGATTTTATTCTTTATGTAACACGTCTTCGTTAGGGTTTAATGTCTCTTTAATTTAATGAAAATAGATTTAAGATATTCATTAAAGCACTGATGAATACAAGTAACTCAAAAATTACATGTTTAAGTTTTTCAACTTTTGCATTGTTATCAGTTCTATTTTGACAAAAGTATTACTAATTATACATGATAACAAAAACATTAAGAAACTATTCATCACAATCATTTATTAAAATTAAATTTTGATTAAATTAAGTTATTAAGTATTTATATTATTTCTTAAGTTTAAAAATTAATAATAAAATAGAATGAAACAATAATAAATAAAAAAACTGAAGCAGAAATATGCTTGAAAATAAAAAGAAATTTCCTACATCAATATTTAACATAAATTTAATTTCTGTAATGTTATAATTTTTCCTATTTATGTCGCATCAACTTATTTTGGATGTTCTTGAGTGGGATTTCATTTGTGTCAATGCTGATTCTTCAGTAAGTGATCTCAACTCAGCTCTGCATTGCACATAGACATTTATTAAACTCTGATTTGCTTATTATTATGGCCACTGCTGCTCTCGAGGTCACCATGGATAATCTTTTTTTATCTTTCATTTCCCTGTATTTTTTTTTTGTTGATAACTGTGTCTTTTCTTATTTCTAACCTATTTCTGTTTTCATCATCCATGTGTTGTCCTAATGATAGGTATCGTGTTCGAGAGCTCAAAACATATCAACCTTTCTTTCATTTCAACTGTGAAGCAAAGGAAGTTTTTTATTTTCATGACTAAAAACATTAGTTAAGTTTTGCTGTGAAACAAAATAAAATTAATATAAAGCATATAAATTTTTATATTGTCAACAAAGATATTGAGAGCAGTTAGTTTTAAATGCATTCTGTTTTATTTTAAAATTTTCTTTTTAATTTAAAGAATAATTTTTTGTTTTGAATAGAAGACTGATGATATTTGTGATCACGGATAATTGTTTTATTTTTTGTCAATTCTGTTTATTTGGTGTTCTTAAAATGTGAAAGATAAATTCTGTATTATTTTTCACTGTACATTTAAATCAAAACAGAACAGCAATGTATTTATTATTTTTAAATTACTTTGAATTATCAGATTTAAGGATTTATTTAGTATTCAAATTTTAAAAAAAAAAATAAAAGCTCCATTCTTATTTTTTTTATTAATTATTTGAATAAATATTTGGATATCTTAGGTTTTATAAAAAAAAAATATATGTTGATGTTTTATGCTTGATACATTAATATGCTTTTGAAATTGTGATAATGATTAAAGCATGATTTTTTATTTAACGTGATTCATTTTTATTACCTTGTGTGGTTTTTACACAATTTCTACCTTTTCCAATAATGTAATCATGTAACACCTTTACATGTGGATGTGAACTTTGCTTGAAATTGAAATAGTTCATTTTTGAAGTTATTTGAGCAATTATTATAAAGTAACTTGAAGCTGCTATTAAAAAAAAACATGTTTAATAAATACCATTACAGATAGTATTAAAATTATAGAAGTATTATATAATTATATTTAAGAAGAATGTATTTAAGTACTATATTAAATACATAAACGTTCTTTTAGTTAGTTGTGGTAATATATTACTGAATCATTGCAAAAACTTTGATAATTAGTTTTGCTTCACATGTATAAGTAAGTACCTTTAGGGGTAAAAGTTACTTGTATTTTATTAAATAATTAGTTTGCTTTCAAAATGTATAGCTACAGTTTATTGTACACTTATTAATATAATTTTTGAATTTTTATGAAATGTTTTTTTCCCCTTTCATACACTTGTTATCTTTTGAATTTTAAATATTTATAATTTGATTTTTCAAATATATCTGTTATTTTTATACTTTTTTTAATCATCATGTTAAAAATAAACATACCGTTTTGTTTAAAATTGTTTATATTTTTAATGAAAATAAATTTAAGTTAAATTAAAATATAAATGAGAAATTTTATTTTTAGTAACTTAATTATGATCCAAGTGGCAGCATCATATGTAATCAGTAATTATTATTGCAATTTTAAATAATTAAATTGTATCTTTTTGTTTGTCTTTCATCCCTCTTCTTCTTTTCTCGTAACTCTGCATTTGGTATTGTTAGCACTATAGGACTGAAAGTGGCAAACTCATAATTAAATTTTTTTTTTTAATTTTATTAAATTTACTGTCATATGCACTTGGTCTGCTATCTATTAAAATTATTTTAACACTTTTCACCTTAATTCTCAATACTGTGGTTACCGACAAATCAACAACCATTTTTTAGCCTAGTTATTTATGATGTGATCTTTTTGTGATGTTGTCACTCGTGCTGTTTGTTTTATGTTTTTTTTTTTTTTTTTTTTTTTTTTTTTTTTTTTTTTTTTTTACAATTTTAACTATTGAAAAAAATATGAGATTTACCTCATCTAATTATATGGAGGAATTAGTGAAATTTATTTGCTATGCCATTGGTTCATCATCTAGTGCTTATTTTATAAATTTGTATATTGTGGACTGTGGTGTCATAAATGAACTGGTTGTCACTTTATCTTGCATGGATAACAAAAGAGATATATTTTCTTAAGATGTTGAAATCATCTATAAAAATATACATTATTTATTTCACAAGTATGGTATATGTTATTATTTATTTTATATTTATTGAACTTGGTTTTAGCGGTTTTAAAGAATTTTTATTATAAATTATTAAAAATTATTTTATATGTGATTTACTATATATACATTGGGATATCTGTGTGCTGTTGGAGTGAGACAGATTAATTACTTTATTCATAGTTACCAATTATTTATAATTGTGTATTTCATTGATAGTATTATATTTTTTTTATTATTATATATTATGATGTAGGCAAGAAATAAACAAATAGGCTATCGTAATCTGTCTAATCAATAGTGAGGGAGCTGATTTAAAAACATCAAAACCAGTTTGATTGTTTGCTAAAATTTAGAAGTGTTTCACACAATCACCTTTCAACTCTTTTTTTTTTTTCAGTAGTGATTTGAGAGATTTTATATAATTTCTATATTTTCTTTGCTTAATATTAATCCAAGGTCCCTTTAGTGATTACTTTTGTTTATTTAATTTTTGACAAAAAAATAAATAAAATATATATATATTTAGGGTGGCCATCACAGAACATCTTGCACCATTTCCCTTCAGAACTACTGGAAGGTTAATGTTATGAATCGGTCATTGTAACTAATTCTTACGTTTCATGCTAAATACAATTTTGGAAACTATACAATTATATACAATTTTGGAAACTAATAGCTTGGCAAAATATACAATTTTGGACACTAATCTAGTAAGTAATGCTATCAAGTCAAGCTTAGAATTATGTATAAAAATTTAAAAAACAAATAATGATTGCAATGTATCAGTTAGAAATGATGCTGATTTCAGTAGGGTTTAGAGTTGTACATGATTCTGGGTGCATAAAATATTGAACGGTTCTTAAAAAGAAAAAAAAAAGTTTATTAAAAAAAGTAAAAGCTCATATTGACATTTTAATGCCAGGGATGGCGAACATTTTTCCATCTGCATGCCAGTTAAATTACACTTTATTGTTTACAGTTTTTTAGTGTGTCACATCAATTTCATTCTGAAAAATCATTTTTTAAACCATAGATTTACATTGTGTAACTATGTTTGGTTAGTTTTAAACAGTATTTTAAAAATATTCTAATTTATTATGCTTACTAAGCTAAATCAAAATATCTTAAAACCGGCACCCTTTGCGATAAGCAATAATACGAAATAGATATAATCAATGATATTTAAATTTTCATAGATTTCTTCTGAAACATGGACTTCAGTAGTAGTCAGCTTTACATCCTGTCATAAATGCAACCAAATTCCCACTTTTCAAAAACAAAAAAAAATGTTAGTAAATAAAATTAATTTAATATGTACATCTCGCATGTCACCAAAACACCAGTTATGTAACCACATAGCGGCACACATGCCATAGTTTCACCATCTCTGTACTAGGGAATAATAACTTTTGCCCTGTGGCTCATAATATTTTATCGACCATGTGAGTTAGAGATTCTCTATCTAAAATTTCTAGGTGTGATCACTATAACATTGGTCCAGATCATAGTTTGGAACATTTCTACATATTTTTGAAAAAATTAATAAGTCAATGCAGTTTATACAATTTTTGATTATTTAAAAAAATTTAGAGTTACTTATATTTAAAAAGTTTGGTATTAAAATATTTTATTTTCAAAAATAAAATATTTAAATTTATTAGAACTGAATTGTTAATTAAAATTAGATTTAAAGATTTGTGTAGCCTATTTTGGGATTTTTTCTGATAAAATAAATATTATAGCGTGCATTTTATTTTTTGTTACAGGTTAAATTTTTGCAATAAATAATTTTTCCCCAATTGATTTGAAATCTAAAGCAAATATATCAATAATAAAAAATAAGTTCAAAACTTTAAAAAATTTAATTTCAATTCAACTTAAAATGCAAAAAAAAAAAAAAATAATAATAATAATTGGTAACATTGAAGGAATTGAAAAGTTTTGCTATAAATATTACAGATTTGAAGGTGTTAGGCTATTTTATATTGCGCAGTTACATCATGGTATTGATACAAATAGAAAATAATCAATTCATTAAAAATACATTTTCAGTAAACACTGCCTCTTGTCTCACTTCATCTATGTTAAAAATAGAATATTTTTCACATAGTATTTGCTTGTGATTGTGTAAATATGAATAAAGTAGCTAAATATGATTCATGTAAACAAGTAAAACAGCTGGGAAGGAATCTGTATTTCCATAAAATCTTTAACCTTAGAATGGGGAAAATAGTGTTTTATACTTAAAACAGCAATAGTTAGCTATCACAACTGAATAGTTTAGGTTGTAAGAAAATGAAAATAATTAATAGATGCCACATTTAATCTTTTGTGTTTTCATTTCAGACTTCTTGTGATAGTTATTTTACTCATAGTTGTGATATGAATCATTGTGCAAAGCACTTTTCTATGAAATAGCTTGTATTGCCAACAGAGGTGATGCTATATGATTTTTTTTTATTTTTTGAAGATTTAAACTTCTTTTTTTGTTGACACAATTTTGTATGAAATAACTTAGTTGCAAATCTGTTCTAGAATTACAAAAATTATTAATAACTTGTTCACTGCTGTGAATAATGCCTTTACACCTAAAATCAATTTTTTAATTTATTAAATTTAAATATAAAACATAAAATTTAATATTATTAGGGCTCTTTTTGGAAGCAAAATTTTAAGATGTATCTAATCTGTGTTGCCTGTCCTAGCAATAATGAAATTTTAAAAAACTTATTCAAAGAAGTGAATGGTGTGTTTAAATTATATACTCGCAAAATATTTTTAAAAAATATTAAAATGAAAAACTAAGTATTAAATTAATTTTAATTTAGTGCTAGTGCCTGTATTTGGAAGTAAAATTTCAATTAGTTAAAAACACTATTGAAATAAATGAACAATGACTTTAAAATTCATACAACTTAAATATTTTTGTTCTTCAGAAATTAAGTTAAAAACACTAGCGTTAAATTGAAACTGGTTCTAGTTTTACTGATATTTTGTTTCTCATTTGTTGATTTAAGCTATCGAATACTTATATCCTTCCTTGCTAGTGAATAATATTAGAAAGTTACAGCATTTATAGTCTATGCAACTGTTTTTGTTACATTAAGAAAAATTAGAGTAAGTTTATGTTTATACAGTTATTTGCTATGGCTGTGTTCCAAACAGTGATTGTGTGTAGTATGTAAATGGTTTGTCACAATTTTTGGCTATGTATGGTAAAAATTTAATTTGCAATAATTTTAGTCCTTGTAAAGAAATAATATATATATATATACCAATCTTATTTAATATTGATATAGTTAATTAAAAAGTGCTTTTACTGATATGTTAATGATGCCAAATTGAGTTGAGACAAGAACTTTTAAAAGTAACAGTTTATTTTACTTTTATAAATTATGTACAAGTAGGTCATATTAAAAACTGTGGAAATTTAACGTTAAAAATTTTTTTCAGATGTATTTAGTAATAAATCAAGCAATTTGAATAATTATGGAATTTCCATTGATTATCAATTATTTGAAAGAACATCTTCTAGTTAGATTGAAAAGAAGAAAATGTATAGTGTAAACATTTAGGTGTTCACTATTTTTCTAATAACTGCAAGTTTTAAGATACATTTTAAGGTGTACTTTTTAAATTTGATATGCAAAAAATATTGAACTGCATATCTGGTTGGATTTGTTTTTGGCATGGATTAGAATGAACAAAACACAAGATGTTATGAATGATTTGTTGCACTGGAGAATAACCATTTGCTTAATTGTGGTTAGTTCTTAGTAGTTGTTAGCAGCTTTTCTAATATTCTTGATAATTGGTGGTCCAGATAAAATATAATGAGCCACACTCATAAAGTGGATATAAATTATCATGAATGAAATATATATACAAAAATTGCTTCTAAAATTTAAAATTTTTTAGAAGAAAGAGCAATAATTATTAATCACGAAAATCCCTAATAAGCTTATAATAATCTTTAATAAGCTGAACTGATTGAAATTCTTCCTTAGGGTTTGTAATTTTTTTGACATGCAAAATTTACAAAATTATCCGTTTTATAGTTTAATCAAGATGTGAAAAGCTCTTTGAAGCATCAATTCCTTGAAAAATCACATTATTATTTCAGTCATCCATGCCCGTGTAAACTAATAAATAAAAATCAAGTGCCAATTTATGAATTTTTATTTAATTCAATAATTTATCATTTTTATAAAGTTTCATCGATTTATAATCGTAAATGAAATCAGTATTTTGGAAAAATAATCCCCCCCCACTTCAAATTCACAATCGTTGCCAAAAATGTGTAGATGAACAATTTAACTACCATTAGCATCATTAACAAATCAGAAGTTAGCTATTTTGTGCTCTATATTTTCTCTCATTCTGTTCGTTTTTGTCTTCCAAATACTAATATGTGCATTAATGAAAATATTATCCATTCCCAGCTTTCATGTGCAACAACAAAAAAAGAGCATTCAAAATGTTTATAATAAAATGTTTTGCTACACGTTTATTTTATGAATTTTTGTTTAAACATTGTCAATAGTGGCATTTTTCTTTTTTAAATAATGCACGTGTAAAAGTTAACACTATTCTATTTTAAGGTCATATGTTGAGAATTATAATAACCAAAATATAATATAACCACTGACAAATTATAGGCTGGAATAGTCTATTATAAAAGGCTGTGCGTAAATGAAAATTCAATATTTTTCTACTCCCCCAATTGTGGATTACCAGTTAGCAAAATAAATAAACAAATCATCTTCATCTATAATAATTTCTGATTTAATAATTTATTTTAAAACCTAAGGAACTCCTGGAACGCCAACAGAACACAGCTAATTATTTGAAGAGTTTAGTTTAAACTCCTCAATGCTTGATTATGCAACAAAAAATCGATGTAAAAAAAGTCAATTGTTCGTTATATTTCAAAAAAGAAGAAACTTTTACAGTTCAAAAAAATGCGAATGGTGACTTCTTAGAAAAGTCTGTTGCTTTGTAACCATGCATTGAATTAATTTATTAAAATCTTTGCTAAGCAATGGAGAGAAATGGTAAAATTTCCTCACAAGATAAGAATTTAGGCAACTGTACCAAATTCTTCAGAAATGTTTACTAATAACTTTCTGTTGAATTGAATATTTATTTAGAATTGAATTCTAAATAAATATTTTTGGTAGAATAAGTCTATATGCAATTAAAATCAAAATTTTGTTTTCTAATAAATAAAAAAAACTTTTTTGCGACTTTAAATCTAACATGCATGTTGCAAAATTTGCACACATAAGGCAGATAAAATTTTATAAAGAAACAAACTAATAGTTACATAAGTTTTGGAATCTAATAGGATTTTCCGTTTCTCCTCTCAGCAATTTTTTATCCCTTTAAGATAATCTAAACTTAAATGTAATCCACAGATTCTGTACTTGTCTACACAGGGTGCATAGCCAAATCTTTCAACAACAAAGTACTTTTTAAGCACTCAAAAAATATTTTTAAATACTATATACATAAACAAAATAATTTTCAAAGACTTTAGATGATCGTGATAAAATAACTAGTTTGTGACAAAGGACTCTTTAATTGATTATATTAGGCCATTATAAAATAATCAAGAGATTTTTTGGTTCAATATCAGAGAGAGGAAAATGAAGCCTGGAATTGAGAATATCTTGCAAAATGCCGCAGAGTTGAGAATGCAATAATCTCACCAGCTTAGTAGATCAGGGGTGATTGTGAGCCCCAACTCAAAACTCCTGAAAATTTCTGGAGTGAAATCATTAATGAAGTATCTCAAAAAATTAATGTCTTTATAAATTCAAATTTTTGATCTTTTCAAAACATGAAATTTAAAATATGCAGCATAATTTAAATGGATAATTATGTATAAGCTTACTTTTGTCTAATCTACAACAAATGAAAGAGATGCCAAGTATAAATTCTAGTTCTAATATTTCTAAAAAAATATACAAGAATTTTTAAACAAAAATGTGATTGATGATTTCTTGAGACTTCTGGATCGCGGTTAACGAAAAATCCTGAAATCCGGATTTTTTCCGGAGCACAATCATCTCCAGTAGATGCACGTGAGTAAGTATTTCATCAAACAAATGCATGTAAATTCATACGGAATACCGAAATAGTTTGTGGTTGAATGAATTGTGAAAACGTTGAATAGAACAAAGTGAAAAGCACGCATCTGCATAATACACGGAGAAAAGAAACATTCCCTTTTCGAAAAGGGAAAAAGTAAGCACTTTTTAAAAACACCCCATGAAAAAAAGCACCTTTAAGGGCTTTTAACACACTTGTTGAAAGGATGTCTTGTACTGAGGCCCATAGCAACATAAAACAAGAAATTTCAAAGAGAGACAATACTGCTAGTATGGATATATTTATTTTTAAAGCTTCTTACATTGTACTTTTGAGCTATATAATTTTAGCTACATGTGAATATTTTAAATTCATAATATATAACATAAAGTAATTTTTTAAAAATAAAATAACCTTTTTCATAATGCACTTCGCCATCACCATTTCTATACAATATTTGATACATGTTACCTGTACAGCAATAAAACTTATTACCTTTAAGACTCAATACAAATTCAGATTTTTATAGGTTAAGTGAAGTGCATAATAAAACAAATACTAAGTGATTCATAAAGATAAATATCAAGACAAATACAAAATTAAATTTATACATTTCTTGACATTAAGAGATCAAATCAAGGCCAACAAAGATTAATTTTAACTAAATATAAGTAAATTTCTAAGACCAATTCTGAATCTTAAAACTAATTCAAAAGATAAATTTAATCTATACATTTCTTCATAATCATTGCTGAAATAAAAGTAAGCAAATATTATTTTAAATTACAAATAGACATGAGAAGAATGAATTTAATATACAACTATCTACTCTACTGCAAAGTACATTTCAATCCAAAAACTATATAAACTCGGTATGAGAAATTACTCGAATGGCAAAAGACCTCCAAATTTTATAATCCTGGTTGAGCAATATTCATATTTCATAATCTCTGTATAAATCTGTACCTAAACATTATTTTAGATTGGCACTAAATAAAAAAAAAATTCTCCAAGATAAATTTCAACTGAAATCTATAAAATTTTAGCATTCAGTTTCAAAACCCATTCCTACTAATTAATTTTCTTAAATTATAAAGTGACAAAAATAACCATTTCTCATACACATGTTTGAATGTGGGTAAATTTTGTTTGGAAAGGATTAAAGTCCACAATTACTTTGCAAGAGTTTAAATTACATTTTAACTTTCACATAAATTAAGTGGTTCTGTATCATTGAAACCATAACATGAAAAGTTCGTAATTTTTTTTTTTTCCCTTCATATGTATATAGATTTATGATATTCTGGTTTTATTTAGCAAAATATGATAGTATGTGTTTTTAGTTTTGAAAATATTTCTAAAAAGGTCAAAACAAAACAGTTAGCAAAACAAAGTTTTGCAAACAGTTTGAAAAGTTGTTAGAATAAAAAGAATCAGTAGGTTCTGAAAGCTAATTTTACCAACCTTAACACTGATTATTAGTTTTCCACGTTCAGCAATCGAAAATAATTCTGATGTTTATTAGTAACTTCATCTAATTATGAAATCAAGTTAGGAAATTTATCTTTCACACAACTGTTCAAGAAGAAACAAAAGAATGATATATTAATGTATCAAAGAGTAAAACAGGTGTTTCCAAGAAAATTAAATTTATATATATTTACAGCATTACCAGGAGAACAATTTAATATAATTCGGAAATTTTTTCTAGTTCAACTCTGAGATTTAAAATCTGTTAACTTAGCTTTTACAAACATAGAGATTTTAAAAATATAATTTATTGCAGATGACATTAAAGGTACACTTAAAAGTATATTTGACCTTTTAATACCACTCTCTGTCAAATACAGATATTTACAATTATGTCACAAAAAACCTGAGGTAAACCCCTCAGGTTTTTGTAAATTGATGTTCTAATTATTAAATAATCTCAAAAACATTCAATATTATTAACTATTAGATTAATATTTTTTAAATTTTATCATACTTAGATCATTCTAAGAAAAAACTTGTTTACATCTTTAAATTGTTATAAATAGAAAGAAAAAAAAATTATTTTATTCAATCTTAATCTATTAATGAATATTAATTTTTTTAACACCCTAAAAGCTTAATTTGAGTTTAAAAAAAGCTTATTACAATAGTTTTGAAGTCAATTCAAAACTACTTAAAATGTTGAGAAAATAGTAATTTCAGTTAAATAAATTTATATAAGTCAAAATGATTAACTTTTTAATTACAATGCAAAAGTTATCAAGATAAAAATTAACTGTCAACTATAAATATTTAAATGACAAAAAATAAAAAAAATAAATTATACAATAATAAATGCCAAGTAAAATACCATTTACATACTCAACAATACTTAACTATAATTTTTTCTCAGCAATTCAATAAAAAATATCTAACATTACGTGTAAAACTAAAAATGTCACGTAAGACAGATGATTTTTTTTTTTTAATTGAAAGAGATATTTAATATATTGGCCTCTCTAAAACTATACAATACTTAGAAAATTTAAATTGTTTTTAAGTTGAAATTTTGCACAAATAGATTTCAATTTTCCAATTGCAAAATGTATTTTACTATAGAAAAAGAAAATTTTACTGACACTTCAACAACTATTAATTTAAAAAACAAACAACTTAAATTTTGGTAATTACAAATTTTTCAGTTAAAGAAAAGGCTTTGAAAGGTTTTCAAAAAATCAAAATCACTTTTTAATAAAGCAATATTAGGCATACATTACAATACATAGAAAGCAATTAACAAAGAAAAAAAAACACCCTAATTTAACAAGGAAAAAAAAACACCCTAATTTAACTAGGAAAAAAAAGTGAACACATAGTTGGAAACATCCTTTCAGTCATTTTAAATAAAAGATAATTCACACAGCAATTACACAACCTACATATATTTAGGAAGATGAACACCAGGATGCACACCCGTGGGCAAAAAACAGCATTGGAATCTTTTGACTTGCTCCTTGCACTATGTTAATAAAAATATGAAGAATAAAAATATATATTTTTTTAGCCAAGGTAGTTATTTCAGTTACTGATCCAGTTTAGCCTTCCTCAGAGTATGAGACATTTTGTCATGCAAATTTTGTTTACGACAATGGCATCACTGCTTGTGGTAAAATACACACAATTACTCTAAAAATATAAAAGATAAGCATATAAAATATTATAGTTTCAAATATTTGATCAGAATCCTCATGTCTGATATTGGGTTAGTTTTAAGCTTTGTTTCTTGATTAAATTCGTAAAAATGAAGAATTATTTTAAAATGTATTAGTATTTTTTGACAAACGAAATTACTTTTCTTACATTCCATAAAATAAATTTATATAATAATTCTATCTGTTTAGATTTATTTGAAATAATTATTATTCATTAATATTAATTTTTATTATCTACACCAGGGTATAAAATCAATTATCTATATGTATCATTTTCAAACAGACTGAAAATGTCAGCAATTATTATAATTACAGTTGTTTGCATTGAACAAGATATTCTGCAGCCCACTATCTAAATATTTAGCTGTGCATCCCTGACAAAACAAAATATTTTAAGACATAAACATTCGTTTCATACAAGAGTAAAGGACAGAGAAAAAACATGAATATGGATCAACGACAAATGAGGATGCAGTCTTACGAAAACCGCTAAAAATATGTTTCATTTCGAGTCATGTATCTTGACTGGGACCATAAAATATTAGCTCTGGTATTTGGCCACCTTGCACTCCAGTACCATTAGTGCTGTCAGACGAGCACTGAAACTGAAAAGTTATGCACCCAACAGTCATCTCACTTACACCATCCTGGCCAAAGTAACTTAACTCTGCACCATCAAGAATTGTTGATGCAGTGTAATAGGTGTCTGCTTCCACTAGTATTGGGTGCTCAAAGTATACGTGAAAAGTATTACTAGACCCATCGGAATAAAAATTGGTCTTGTTTTCGGCTAAAACCTTTCCCATTCGCTTTAGCTCAATTTTCACAGTATAATCGGCAGCACCATTGCTGGATCCATACAATCCGAAACCAACAATGAAAATGCGTTTATCTACAGAAAACTGAATGCTGTCGCATCTACCGCGATATCTCCACTGGTTACTTCTGTAAGCAGATGACTGAAAACGATGACAGACTTGCGTCTTCAAGCCAACACGCGGTTTGATGGGGAAAGGCAAAACAGGCTTATTATTAGCTGTGTAATGCAAGAAGATATCTTTTGTTTCCTGTAAAGTGAGCAAACCAGATTGGGCAGCACCATTGGCATATTCTTCAAGGGACATTGTTGGGATTCTAATTAAGTGCATGGCATTACCTAAAACACGTCTTTTATTCTCTACACTTGGTTCCAGATCTTGACGAAGGCATTCTGCTGTCGACCAGTTGAGGGCAGCTTGAAATAAAGCAAACTCTTTAATCATCAGAGTTTCTCGAGATAATATAGACTCGAGTGTAGTGTAGTCAATGTCTGCAAAGCCCTCTGAAGCAAAGGCAAGTTCAGCTTGAGCATCTATCACTTCCCAGCATCTTTGCATCAAATCGGGCTCTTCAAAAAGACGACTCTGACTCAGTAGCACACAAGCGTTTTTAGCTGTCAGACTGGTTTCTAAATAAGCAACACATGCACGAGCCAAGTGAGGCACTAAGTACTTTTTTGCAACATACAAAGTGGACAAGACAGTATCAGCTTCTAAGTTAATATCATCACAGTAAAGGAACCTAAAAAGAAAGACAGTATTTACCAATAATATTTCTACTTAATATTGCTCTTCATGTTTTTTTATTACTTAATTTCTAAATTTAGTGTTACAGTAGAGAACCGATTATCCGGAACGACCAGGACCATCACGATTCCGGATAACTGATTTTTCCGGTTTTCTGAATCGCTACAAAATGCCGTTTCTTTTAATGTTTATTAAACGAAACTAAAAAATTTTTTAAAACTAGTTTTAGAAATAATAATACACTTAAGTTTAAATAAAGAAAGAAATTATGAAATAAAAATTATATACAGGCTTATATATTTTATTAATGTTATTATTAACATATATAAGCCATTTGTGCTTATGTGAGATTCGTCTACAAAAGGCTTTTGATCCGTAATCTAAATCAGTTCTTTCGTCAACTCAATACGCCGTACGCTCTAAATAACAAAATGGGCTCAAAATCCTGCAGCAAAAAAAAAAAAATAATTTTTTTTTTAATGGAAGAAAAGTAATTTCCTGTTCCGAATTTCATTCCGGTTATCTGGTTTTCTGATTTCCGGATAAGAGGTTCTGCACTGTATTATTAATTGCCAAATAAAGCAACATTTTAAGATAAAGATATTTACAATATTCAAATAAGCATTTTTATAATAAATTTTTTAATAAATTATTAAGTCAATGTTTGAGAATACTAAATCAATATTTAAAATTCTCTAGCTATGTTAAAAATAAAATTTTCAAATTATATTCTTAGCAAAATAATAACCGGAAACTTAATTACAATTTCAAAAACCAGTTTTTTGATTAAGTTTAAAAACTGAACAAAATGATTAAGTTCAACAGTAGTGAGTAAGCAAAAAAACTGTAATGGATAAAAAATTTACTAATTAAGGTGTTGTAACTTAATCTAACAGTATATTATAATTGTTATACAAAAATTGGATTTCGTTTCAGAACTATATTTCAAAACCGATAAGGCTAAGTTTTTTTTTTCCATCATACTTTAATAGCAAGATTCATAGACATTTTTTAGAGATTTTTTTTTTTATAATGCAAGGGTCTGTCTAGGTTTTTCTGAAAGGTACCTATTCTGTGAAAATTTAGACATAATTTGTGAAAATTAAAAATTATATTAAAAAATCAACACAAAAATATGGTAAAAACACAGATTTATCGTTTCTTATGGGATACAAAATTTTAAGAAAAAATATTTTTTTAAATTAATGTTTTTTCTAAAGTTGAATTTGTGAAGGTACTGCTAAATGGTAATAAATTTGGCCTGCACAGACCCCTGTAATGCATTTTATTGCTCAATAGAAAATTAAATATTTGTAAAAAATACAGTTTGATATTCTTTTTTTTAATCAGGCAATAAAAAATACTACCTGATATTCATTATTTAAACACTCTAAATTTTACCACATGTGGAAAGTGCTTGTGCTAACGTTTGGGGAGTTAAGCCTGTTCACTTTTTGCTAACAGCTACCAGAATAGGCTTTACTTTACTTAACTCAGTGAGCTAAGGTTTAACTAATTTCAGAAAACAGGGTTGGGCACATTTATACACTATTTTAAGAAAACTTTAGCTTACGATCGTAAATCCAACGTTTCTGTCTAGAACCCAACTCTGAATAACAATGGGGGGAACACATGAATTTGCTGAAACAACATTCAAATTATTCTAATAAATACGAAAGCCAATAATACCTCAAAAGTGTCAAGAAGGCAGCAGGTTCCACATCCGGAATTTCAATCTCGGATTCATTGTCGGCTAAGCCTCCGAAGAACATTGCATAGAAAACAGAACTTCCTGTAGCTAGCACGTACTTGTGAGCAGGTATTTTTTGAGCACTACCCTTAGGACCCACAAGGAAGTGAACATCACTCATCAATTCGTTGTTGAACATAGCAGCATTACGTTCCCTGACACTAGCGTGGTTAGATTGCCAGTTTGGATCAGATGTACTACCTGGACTGGTACCTCCAACGCTGCTCCCACTGCCAGAGGCAGGTGAAGGACTGCATGATACAGAATACTTTAGAATAGGACTCGGTAAAGGACTGATTAGAGATGGGGGTGGAGAATACTGCAATGGCAAATTAGCTGGGATCGTTTGTAGGTTACCCAATCCTAAAAAGAAAAGCATATTTCAACAGAATGTAGAAAAACTACTTGTAAATTTGAAAAAAAAAATACATAGGTATTTTTTTGACAAAAATAATAGATTAAAACAGGGTTTGTGATTTATTTATTACTTTCTGAATTTGATTTGATTTAAATTATTTCTTAAAAAGATATTTAAAAATGTAGGTTGCCATGCAAAAATACATACTTTAAAAGGATCCAAAAATTGTATACTTCACAATTCAAAAATTTTTCAACTATTACTAAATAAAATAAATATTTATAAATTTTTCTTTTGCATGCAATTATTTTTGGATATTTATAAAAGTTTTCCATTTCCTTAAAAAGTTATGAAGAAAAACACATAAAGGAAAAATTAACATTAAGGGACCCTATTTCATAGATTGCTGCTATTCCCTTTTTGGGGGGTCAAAAATCTGAACCCATTGAAAAAAAGGGTTTATTCAGAGGAAGTCCATTTGTAACTTAAAATATTTGTAAATAACTTAAAATATTTATAACTTAAAATATAAATAAGATGAAAATTCAATGATCATGTTTTTCTTTTGTGTTTTTTAAAAAAAGGATAAGTACTACTAGTAAGTTTTGATTCCATTATCAATAGTTATTTACGAAGAAGAAAAATTTCTTCAATTGAAAATGTAAATTATTGGAATCATTGTATTTTAGTTTTTATCTGAGAGTGGGTATAATTTAATCATCCTGAAGTTCACATTTCGATTAATAAATCCCAATATTTGTGGTTTCGGAAAGAAAGTTTTACCAAAAATATATTTTTAAAATGCAAATTTCTTTTAAGTAATTTTTTTTTGAAAATTTATCATACAAAACTTTTGCTGCATATAAATAATATATAATCCTTCTCAACAATATTTGAACAATAATGCACAATGTGTTATTTAAACAGTCTGTAAATTTTTGAATTTTATATAGAGTTATTAGTAATTTATTAAAACATATAGAGCTTAAATTAATAAGATTCTCAAAAGGGTAAAAAATATATGTTAATGCTAGCCTGCATTTATCAATATTTTTAGATTTTAAGTTTGATAGGTTGTTATGTTTCCTTCCCTTAAAAAAAATATAGGTATATATATAATATAGGGTATAAAAATATATGGTTGTAAATTAAGTAATGGCAACATAGGTATAAATCAATTTTTAATGAACTTACAAGTACAATTGCATTACATTCCTTCTACGTAATCACCAGCAAAGCTTATAACTAGCCAGGGGATAATATGCAACTGCATATGCAATTGCATATTTTAGCACTTAATGCACAAAAAGTTATATTTGCTCATATAAATGCATATTTTCAGCATTTTATGGCTTTTCCCCCCTAAAACCATATCACTATTCTTTTTATATTAGCATAAGGAACGCTTTAAATTTTTTTTGTCGTTCTTCACCACCTGAAAGGGACAGTTGGATTGATGCTGCTGGGGGTGATTGCAATCAGGTGAAAAAGATGTAGAAATGAGGTATGTGTCGGGAAGGGGGGAACAAAGGGCCCACCCAAACAGACATTCGTCATAGAAACCTCAGAAAGGGATGGTCAGATATTCTATGAAGGGATGTCTTTTCCTGGAATAAATAATTGTCAATCTGTGTGGGGAAAATAAGGCTTCTGTGGTAGGTAGAATATGACCTCCCTTTCCTGTGATTGATTAGTTAAAAGGTAGAGCGAATACATTTTCGGAGAGAGCTGCTATTCTAACATATTTTGATAGTCCATCCGATAGATAGATAGTTTCGACATCCATCAGTTGAATACGTAGTTAGTGAAGCTTCGAATGCGATTTTTGACTGCTGAATCTTATAATATGCCAAAAATTAAGTCGACTAAATAAAATTTAATGAAGACATGGACTTCGGACTAAGGGAAGGACTTTACGACCGATGGGGAAATAGTATTTTGTGTGATTTGTCAGAAACACATTTCCTGTGAAAAAAAGTACCAAATCGATTAACATATAAAGGCTAATGCTCACTCCGCGAAGAAAAAGCAAAATACAAAAGGATTTGTTCAAAGCTTATTAACTATTCCTGTTCAAGCAGCTAAAAAGGAAAGTGATTTTTCTAGTGATTTACGCAAAGCCTTAGTAAGCAGCAATATTCCTTTAAAAAAGTTAAATAATCCAAACTTAAGACAGTTTTTAAAAAAATATTGTACCAATCAGATCATTCCCGATGAATCGACTTTAAGAAAGAACTACCTTCAACCGATATATAACGAAGGACTGGATGATATTCGACGAGATAGTAGTATTTAAATAAGTTGAACTTTTAATTTCTATTTTAAATGCATATTTCTTGTTTTAAGAGCATATATTCAAGTTTTTTAGTACATATTTGCACGCATATTTTGTCTGTTTTTTAGTGCATATAATCCGCTGTCTACTTATAACCTTTTGCCAAATGTCGGGAAGCCGTTGTAGACCAGTGGCAAGGTGTTGATTGTTGATGCGAGCGCCCTACTGAGTGGAGCACAGATGAAACGTCATGAAATCGGTGACCTCGGAGGGGTTTCTTCAACTTCGGAAACAGATCGAAGTCACAAGGACTAATGTTGGGTGAGTAGGGAGGGTGTTCCAAGATTTCTCACTGCCACCATCGCAATAAGAAAGTGACTTTGTTTGCAACATGGCAACGAGCATTGTCATGCAATACGATGGGGGAGATTGTTGTGCAATAGACATGGACATTTGCGCCGCATAGCCGGACGCAGGTAGTGCTGCAGAAATCAGCAATAGCAATCTACGTTGACAGTTTGTCCTTCAGGTACAACATGTGTAAGAATCACACCGTCCCAGTCGTATGCCACAATCAGCATAACCTTAACCCAACTGCGTTCCTTTCGAAATTTCTGTGGACGTGGCGAACCTTGGTGACGCCATTCATTTGATTGACGCTTTAATTCAGGCTCGTGCCCGTTTCTCATCAATGGCGACAATACTCAGCAGAAATATGTCTCCTTCATTGCGGTATCTCTCCAAGTGGGTGCCAGCAAGTGCATACCGGTGCTATTTCTGTACTTCGGTTAGTCGATGGGGAACCCAGAGGGAAGCAATTTTCCTCATGTTGAGAGATTTCTTCATTATGCGCCACACTGCTTGATGACTCAGACCAACCTCTAAGGATAATTCTCGGACAGCCCATCGGTGGTTTATGGTAAGGAGACCGCTCAGGATGTCGATCTGTTCTTGAGGAATGGAGGGCTGACCTGTGCCTTGCAAACCCGCAGTCCCATTCCGACCCGAGCGAAATGCTTGAAACCATCGTGCTACTGTCCTATACAGTAAAGCACTTGCGCCACAGGCTTCCACTAATCCTCAATATCATTCTGTTGAATTTCTGCCACGGGCAACCTCGATTTTAAGTCATGACCGCTGATCACCTTTTGCAAACATGCTTTAGAGTAGGGGTGCACAACCTTTTTGAGTGAAGGGCCACATGCACAGCAGATTGACCAATGAAGGGCCGCATGCCAAAATATTTAGACAGACATGTTGGCAGCAATTGTTATAAAAACATCATTGTTCTAGGGACTTCTTTTTGTCAGTTAACCTTGTAATATCTTTGCATAAAATTGAATAATTTTAAATTTTTAAAATGAGAAACTGCAAAACTGATTACTTTAGGGGGAAAGAAACATAATAAATTTATCAGAAAAAAAAATAAGATAAATTGAAATAATTAAAAAGTAAGGAAAAATCCTTTTTATTTTTATCATATTACATTATTCAAAAGTCCCTTTAAATATAAATTTTAATGTTAAAAATTTAATTAAATTTAAAAAGATAAATATTTCGTTATTAAAAAAAATGCAAGTTATACTTTGATTTAAAGAAAGATAAGGGTTAAAAATGATTAAAATTAAAACAAAACCCCTTCAGCGAAAAAAAAGAATTAACATTTAGTAGGGAATATACCTCAACTTTAAAACATTTATTTTAAATTAATTATAAGAGACAGGGAAGGAAAAGAAGAAAAAAAACATTAATTTTGAAGGAATTATTTTACTTAATAATAAAAAACTATTAAGATACTTGTTTACAACTTTTTGTGAGCAATACTTTTTTAAAATGACACTTACTATTTACAGTTACACATACATATTTAAAATTTAATGATAAAGAAATCATTTCCCAGCATATGATCATAAATGATATGAAATGGTCTAAGTAGGAAGAATATGGTTTAAAAACTTTTTATCCTGTAAATTGCAAAGTTTTTAAATATTGTGATAATTTTATCGACCTGATCATGTGATAGCTTTTTCGAGGTATTAAATAAAAATTTTAATGATTTTGTTTGAAGACTGCTCTGTAATTTTTAACAGGCCAAATTCATTCTGAAAAACTGTATTTCGACAGAAGCTGTTGTGGGCAATATTAAACTTAGGGCAAATAACTTCATCTGTTTTGGAATCTGTCACAAATGGTGTTCTTCCACTCCTGATTTTTAATATGATTCGCGATATGTGATTTTTAAATCACATGACAACAAAAAGAATAGGAGTGTGTGCTATTAAACTTCCACTTGTTCATGGGAATTGTGCACATGTTTTGAATTATTTTTTTTACAAAAGAGACTGCGTTTTATATAAATTTACACATCTCGTTTTTTAAAATTATTTTTCTTATTCTCTTCAGGAAGGTGTCGATTTTGATAAGATACGTAATTACTTTTTAGGTTACAAAATAAATAAATAAATAAAACAGAAACGAATTGCACGAGTTGTAATATTCTGTTAAAATATCAGGATATTTTAAATCACAATAATGGAGAAAAAAAGAAAACTTTTGAAAAACCTATTATATTTATGTTAAAATCGGCACAAATAGAGCACATAAAAAGTAATTATTTTAATGCATGATTCAAAACTCAAGTGCTGTCTGACTAGTATTACAAATATAAGAATTTTTTAAATCATAGGGAAAGCGCAGTAAAAACTACCAAAATTCTTTCATATTTACAATGAAATTGGCGCGAATAAAGCGCGTCAAAAAATTATGTATTTCAATGAGGGACTCGAAATAAAGGCGTCGCAATAGCGTATAAAAAATATCAGGACTTAAAAAACCTTGTAGAAATATATAGCAATAATTGCCAAAACAACAATTGAAAAATAATTTGATTTGCGATAAAATCGGCACAAATAACCCACGTCAAAAAATGGTTATCTAAATTAGTGAATCTTTACTCGTGATGTGTAATAATATCGTGTTAAAATGTAGAAAGATTAAAAGCCATGCAGTAATGCTTAGCAGTAACAGCCGAAAAAAAGATCAAAAGTAATTTAGATCTGCTATGAAGTTTGCGCAAATAAAGCGTTCACAACTTTCAAAAATCGCGATTTCAGAAACTTCGCGAAAATGGGTTGGATTGATGAGGAAATCGGCATACATGAAGAACGTCAAAAGTGATAACGGAAATTCAAAATTCGTGTATCGTTATAATGATGTATTACAAATGTTAGGATTTTCAAAACTATGCTTAAATTTGTAGCGTTACCTATCGGAAAAAAGCGATCGAAAAACTACATTGATTGAGATTGGGTGCGTCCAAAACTTGAATGTAGAAATTTAAAATTTCCAAATTTTTTTAAAGGAAAAAAAATTGTAATTAATTTTTTTCATTCGGTTCAGATTGCTGCTGCAGGCCGCTGGTTATGCACCCCTACTTTAGAGTGATGGAAACGAAACCCCTCACTTAAACGAAACTCCTCAACTACCCTTCTAAGCAGATCGACTGTTTTTTTGCACTCTACACATCGGCAACAGCGCCACCTCACCGCTCCCATATCCTATTTGCGCATGCCAGCCCTTATGTGAGTTTCAAGGTTAAGTTGCCACTATTTAATTTACAACCCTCGAATATATCTGTTTTGGGAGAAGAGGAATACCTATATTTTTCTATATTTAAAATTAAATATCCAACATAAACTCTAAACAAAGATTCACATATTATATTTCATGTAATAAATAGTGTAAGTTTTACAGAAATTTAATTATACTTGCAGGAATGAAAAAGAGAAATTATTAAATTTTTTTTTTGCTATTTAAATACATTAAATTGATTTGGAAAAAAATGTTTTTAATAAATTAAATGCTATGATTTTAAGTCTGATTAGAATATAGTAAGTGAGATGAGAACAAAAGCACACAAATATATAATAATTTATCTGAACATAATTTAAATTGCAAATGTTTTTAATTGGTGACTGATATAACTTTAAAGTTACGCTTGATAGATTACGAATTCTTAAAGTTTATCTTTCTTTCTCATTTGTATAAACAAACCTTAGATAAAAACTTAACCTTTAAAACTCATGAAATTTTTCATATTATCCATTTATCCTTTTTGTTAAAGTGTATTTTTATTACAAATTACAAGATATTTAAATTCAAAGAAATATTGAACTAAAACTTAATGTTGTGAATTGTGAACATTTAATTAAAAACTTGGAACAATATTAGAATGGAATACTACTTTTAATAACCAATATTTTACATAGAATTGAAAAAAGAATACAAGAAAATAATAAATTTAACTCAGTCATATTTGATAACTTTTGAAACAATAGCTTGTCTAATTTGTCTTCTATTCTAAGGGTTAAATAGTGTTTTGCTAATAGTTTGCAAATTAAAATGTCAGCATTTTTATTCAGTATTTTACAGCACAGTCAACATTTTTTTTGTGAAAAATGAAATTTTAAAATTTCACTAAAACATCAATGACTCAAACATCAATGAAATCAATTTTTATTGTTTTTAATAAGATGCAGAAAAAAACCATTTAAGCAAAATATCAAATGATTTTAAATTAACATTAAAAAAACTCATTAAATTTAAATAAATCATCATGGTTTTATTGTTATTTTCTTGAAAAAAGTTAGATATGAGATTTCTAGCCTTAGTTTTCTCATTTATATTAAATTTATACAATTAATGGAAATGAACTAATATAAGAAATTTTTTTTGTTTCTTCCAGTTTATACCATAGTCTTGGAAATTTTTTCTTTTTCTTTAAAGAGTTCAACCTTCACTCACCTAATATTGTCTACTTAGTGATATTGCACAATACAAATCCTTTTACATTACTTTTTAATGGAATAATGCAGCTCCTCTACTGAGTATTTATAGTTTTTTAAAACATTTTTCCTTGAATTGATATATTCTAAGTTTTATCGCCTATTTTTGAAAATTAAAGATGTAATATTATTTCCAGAATTATAAGCAAGACAAATGATGGCGTTTTAAAAAGGACGAAAAATCTCGGCTTTGGGGTATTTATCCAAGGGGCTTCCAAGGTAGATCTTAAAAATTTGTGCTACTTTAAATCAAATTTCATTTAATTTTTAAACAATAATCTTGAAATAGACTGAAACTCAGTCATCAGATATTCAGAAGTCAATACATATTTGTTTAAAGTTCTTTCTAGCTAACTAAAGAAAATGATTTGGAATGTTTTTAAAAATTATAAATTTTTTATCTAACAATCTATTGATTATTTTTTAGTTTCAGATAACGTTATGGAAATCTCCCCTTCTGTCTGCAGTATCCGAATAGGGTTTCTGCTGCCAGAGCTATCACTTTCTGATGATCAAAACTATCAAGCTAATAGGCTCACAGTGCTTTCACTAAGGAGCGAGAACCTCGATTATTTTTTTCTTTTCTCGCAGTAAAAAATTATTAACGCAAGAAGATTGCGCACTCTATTAATCAATTTCAAAATGAGCGAATTTTAGAAAAAAAATTCATCTTCTGCCATTTTGAATAAAATCCGTTTCACTTTTCTTCCTTGATCTTTCATTATTTTCAACATGGATCCCTGTTATCTAGCTTCCCTATTCACCAGTATTGTTCAGAACCGGTGCGAACAGCAGAACACAATGCCCCCCCCCCCCCCCCCCGAATGACGGAACATCTTTCAGAACACATTTTTCTGCAACCACATGTTCACGGAAGGTAAGATTTCTTCATGCAAGACGATAAAATTTTTTTCAATGCTACAAATTTACTAAGTGATTCCGAATTGTTCAGCATGTGCGGCAAGGTCATTTAGCACTCAAAACCGAATTAAGACAAAATATCGTATACAAATGACTGAAAAACATTTGAGCAACCTAATGTAAAAGTAGATATAGAATGGCTTCCATATGATGATGCAGCAAAAATATTCAATGCTTTAAAAATTAGAAGATTTAAAAATTTATTATAATTAAAGTAATATTTTTTTTCCAAGTCTATTCGCGTTTTTTTAATTTTCACTTAACTTTTTGAGATCTCACCCTGGTTTTGAGAAAGAGTGAGAAATTCTCTCTCATTTTTTTTCTGTAATGAAAACACTGGGCTCACCATAAATTGTGAAACATCATTATAGGTAAAAACATGGATCTTATAGATAGCAGGTTGCAAGCAGTGTTCGAAATTATATAATAATACTCTCATATTTGTAGAAGAATAAAGAAACATTTTTATTGATATCTAACAGATTTCAGCTTTTTACAATAGCATAACATTTATTCGAAATTTAACACCATACAAAACATTAACGAAAATGTTACAGCAAGTAGCTTAAAATTAAATGCACAATTAGCAAAGAAGAATATTTTTTTAATTTCAACATAAGGAATAAATGTAATAATATTTTTTCTTGCATTAAGATCAAAAGTAGAAAATATTTTTTTACTGCAAATATTAATCATAATTACATTAAAACAAAATTAGAAAAATGCCAAATAATTGAACGATTAATATTAACCAAATATCTAATTGGAGTAGCAGTTATATAATCTTAAATAAATAATGACATCAAAGCTCAGAGGAAGAATTGTAAAACAAAAACAAAAAATGAGAAACGAAAACAAACACTCGGCACTTATTTTTAGTATATTTTAAAAATCAAATTTATATTTATTAGTATAACTATAAAAAATATATTACCCAACATCCAAGTTTTATTAAAATGGGCGCAACTCGTTTCTTCTCGACGTTTGTTTGTTTTTGCAGACATCATACGTCTTACTGAAGTTTAATAATATGTACGATTCACCATTGCTACGCCATTATGGAAATATGGAAAACAAGGTCGAAGAAAGAAACTTATGCAGCTTAATACATAAGTATCATTCAAAGGTATTTCATTCTGCAATGGAATGCAATGTTATTTATTCATTTCAAGAAAAATAACAGAAAAATGTAAATATAATATAATTAATTTATATGCCTCGCCTGCAACTGACTTCCATTATCAGCCTAGTTGATAGGATATAAAAATTTTCAGAAGGAACCTAATCGATATGATTAGAATCGATAATACTTAAATTTTAAAGTAAAAAACAGGAAACTGATGATTATTAATAAAATTTTCTGTTTTAATTTTTCTCAGGTTAAAAACACGGAAGCATAAAATTATCTGCAAAAAAAAAAAAATTATTATTTATTTACGACACTGCAAATGGCAATCGAATAAGAAAATATGTCAGCCAGCCGCCGTCTACAACTCAACTAAACTGAACTTTTCGTGGATGTGACTGCATGGCCAGCGTGTAAGGGAAGCGCGTTAATTTCTTATGAATTTATGAAGTTATATTAGTAAGTTTTATATAAACTTTTATATTTTTGTTAATTGCATTAGAAATTTAATTTCAAAATTTAAGCTTATTCATTATTTAAGTTTCTTGTGTCTTAGACGCTTCAATCTTATCGACAGTGTAAGCCTAACAAAGCAATTTTTTTCCTTTTTATTAGTTCTAATTATGTATTAAATAAATGCTTAATGAATATTTACTGACCGTGCATTAATTGTTAACACTTATTAAAATTGTAATTGTGATTTGTTTGAATTTTTTTTATTAGTCTTGCACGTGTGCATTGCCTTATTAAAACTACTAAGATAGATCATTTCTACCATGATCGCAGCTCAACTTTTATACTCTTATTGAACTGCAAATAAAATGATATATGCTTCAATTGATACATGCTAGCTTTAAAAAGTGATTGCTTACATTTTCATTTTAGGTTGCAATCATGCAAATTTTCGTTAAGACTTTGACTGGGAAGACTATAACTCTAGAGGTAAGATTTTGTTGAAATACATAAAAAATAATTAATAGATAATGTAGTTATCTTGTCATATTTTTATATTGGTTTAGTTGCAATTTGGTGGTTTAGTTGTAATTAACAATTGTTTGGTCAAATTCAATATTCTACTTGATATAGGTACATTTATTTAGCTCATAAGTTGGATTTAGGTTCTACTTGGATAAATTTTTATCTGAATCAAAAGGTTATTTTGTTCTAAATTTGACGTTATTATTAACTATAAACTATCAGAATAATTCAAAAATTGTGCATTTATCTTAATTTTTTACTTGAATTTGCTATAGTTTGGGGGTTTTCATTGCAATTAACAGGTTTGCAATTCAGTACTTTGGTTGCACACAATTTAATATTTCTGCCTCAGTTTTTGCTTAATAGGTTTTCTTTTTCTCTAAAAAGTGTTTCTGAGAAAAAACAGTAACTGTTTTCGCTGTGGGGATATGCATACAATAAATGTTCACACTTCATTGTCCATTGTATTTTAAAAAGGTTTTAATTAAAAAAAATGAAGTTTAAAAAAAATTCACATTAAAAAGCTGTTATTGGGAAACAATAAGCTTTAAAATTTTCAGTGCTCTTGGTCTACGCTGAAAGTTATTTCTTTTTTAAGACTAAATGCCTTGTCTTACATACCCTACTATTGTTTAGAACAGGCTATAAGGAAGATTGCAATTTTTAATAGTGTTTAATAGATCTGTAGGTATTTATAAAATTTATGTTTTGCTTTATGAAGTTAGCTTAATTTAAGTGAATATTAAATTTATTATGCTTGTAATATTAATAAGACATGCATAATTAATTAGAGATTTAATAAAATTGGATACCTTTAAACTTATATATAAATGTGTTAGACCAATATGCTACAAGAGAATTTACAACTCTTTATAATATGTTTCATGTTTTATAGGTTGAGGCAAGTGATACCATTGAAAATGTAAAGGCTAAAATTCAAGATAAAGAAGGTAACCTTCACTTTGTTTGATAGTATATTGTAGGATACTGCTTGGTATATCACAAATGCTTATTATTTTGGTTATTTTTGTGATGAAAATTTGAGATAAAAGAAACTTAAGCACTGTGAAAGTTAACAGTATAAGTTGTAATTCCATTAATTGCCCAAGTAGCAAGATTAAAAGATAAAAAGAAAAAAAAATTAGAATAGAAAGCAATAAATCGATATTTTCTTTGAACCTTAAATTATAGACTGGGTATGCTTTTGACAGTTAAATTTTTGGATAATAATAGTTATTGGTATAGTTATGTGATGCATTTCTATAAGTTTTATGAATGAGATATTCAAATTTGAAATTGATTGGTGCTCAGTTTGTAAAGATTAGAATGTGGGCATTTAAAATCTTATAACACAATAAAATTATGTGTGATTACGGAGCCCGCTTTAAGGATTTCAAATTAGCTTGCTGTTAAAAAATTTCTTCACGTGATGCAAATCTGACAACAAAACTTTTTTTTTTATCTGGGTTTGTATGCCTCCTGAAATTGCCGTTTATCTCGTGAAATTTTTTTAGCAAAAATAAAAAACGATTCTTAAAAGGAGAGGATAATTAATCAACCCCTCCGTCCTCTCAAAATGCCTGTCTTACCAGTCATGCGGATTAGTTGAAAGTTGGCAAGAAATAAAGAACAAGTTGTGGATTTAATAGCTTTTTGCTCACCTCAAGATCGTAGTATTGGTTCTCCTAACCAACCAAGTACTTCATATTCAGTTCAGAGTGATGTTTCTGTGCCGGTTTATAATTTGAATCGAGCAATTAATTTGAGTATCCTCACTACAAAAGTTGAAATTTTATGGATTTTAAAGGTTTTAAGCTCATATTATTCCTACAAATCTTGTGAAAATGCAAATTTTCGTTTTTAAGCTATGTTGTCTGATAGCGAGATAGCAAGCAATTTCAGTTGTGGTGAAAAAAACTGCCTGCCTCTCAGTTTTTGGTATAGCGCTATATTTTTCATCTCTTCTACTTAAGTCAAGTGTCACAGAAGAATCCGATTATGAACTGCTTTTTGGTAAAGGTCTAAATGATATTAATCAATTCAAACTACTGGATTGTCATGTAAGATTTTGGGATGGTGGCCGTGCCACATCTGAACTTTTATGTGAAAAAATAAATGAAAAATCCTGTGCATAAATACTGCAAGTTTGTTACAATTGTCATTGGATGGCCCAAATGTCAACCTAAAAGTGCTGGACGTAATGATGGAAAAAATGAAGAATGAACACAATGTGAATCTCTTGAATGTAGGTTCATGTAGACTGCACATAGTACATAATGCCTTTAGGGGTGGTTGCTCTGCTGCTTTTCCGGAAGTAGAGCAAGCTGCACAGTTTTTTAAAGACTCCTGCTTGAAGAGAAGGTTTTGTGTCTGTAACTCCTGAATTTGTAAAATTCCCCTTAAAATTTTGCAAACACAGGTGGGTGGAGAATGAAAAAGTTTTAGTGCGACTTTTAGAAATTTTGCCTGTCATTAAAACTTATTTGAAGGAGATAGAAAGCAAAAAGTTTTCTCGGCCAAACAGTAAATCGTATGCAATCTTACAGGACATGGTTAAGGATGAACTGTTTATTGGCAAATGTAATTTCATGTTATCTGTTGTAAAAGATGTTGAACCTTTCTTAAAGTTGTATCAAACTGATAAACCCAAAGATTTTTAAAAGAAAGGCTTCCAGCATCTTCATACAATGTGTTAAGTATAAATCTAGAAGATAAAGAAATATGTAAAGAGGCATCCAAAATTGATGTTGGTTTGGTTGCTAGAAAAGAGCTGATAAAGAAGAAAATTTTGAAGAGTGAAAAGAAAACGATGGAATTTTATTTGAATTGCAGGCAATTTTTATTGAAGTTGTCAAAAAGACTAATTGAAAAGTGCCCGTTGAATTTCTCTTTAGTGCGAAATGTATCGTGCCTTGATCCTTGTACGATGCTTGTTAATAAAGAGGCAAACTTAAACAAGCTTTGAAAAATATTATTTCATTTGACCAATGCTGGCAGAGTAAAAGAAGATTGTGATAGCATTCTGAAGGAATATGTTAAATTTGTTGAAGATTTTTACAGCATGGATACTAGGACAAAATTAAGGTACTGCATCGGTAATAATTTTGATCCTAGTGTAGATCAACTAGATGTGTGTATTTTTTATAAATGATGTCTAATATAAATCATAATTATAGTGCAGTAGGGAACCGATTATCCGGAACGATCAGGACCATCGCTATTCCGGATAACTGATTTTTCCGGTTTTCTGAATCGCTACAAAAGGCAGTTTTTTTTAATTTTTTTTATTGTTTAACCCAACTAAAGAAATATATTTTGAAATAATCTTAAAAAGAAGAGAAGACGGTGAAGTAATATACTAATGATTATTTCCAAAATGATGGTAAGGTAAACATCTTTCAAAAAAGAATGAAAAATCCTAAAATCTTATGAGGAGAAAAAATTTTTTTTTTTTAAAAATGGCAGGAAAATTGAATTTTGTTTGTTTGTGTTTTGTGAGTTAAAACATATAGAAAATTCAAAATATAGTAATATGTATATAATATGATTTTTATGTCAAATACAGTGATTAATTTTTCATTAAAGTGATACATTAACGAACTTCCAGCTTAATATGATTAGTAATTTAGCTTTGTATTTTAATTAACTTTGCTTGGATTAAATCTAAATAATGTATTGTTTTCTTTTAGGAATTCCCCCTGACCAACAGCGATTGATCTTTGCTGGCAAACAGTTGGAAGATGGGCGAACACTATCCGATTACAATATTCAGAAAGAGTCTACTTTACATTTAGTACTCAGACTTAGAGGTGGTGCCAAAAAGCGCAAGAAGAAGAATTACACCACACCCAAAAAGAACAAGCATAAGAAGAAGAAGGTTAAGCTCAGTGTATTGAAATTTTACAAGGTATGCGATTAGTTTAAAATATGAGGTTCACTTTTTCGTGTCTTAGAATATATATTTTTTTATCTTTTTGACACGGTTCCTTTTTTATTATGCATTGTTTATTTATTTTTTCATTTCTATTCCAACTTCATTATGATGAAACTTGGAGTTACCGTTTGAGTTGAAGTGAAAATAATTGACTTGCGGCATTGTTTCTGAATTGAAGGTTGCCTTTTTATATAAAGTATATTGATGTAATAGTTAAGCACTGTTTCAATGTTTTTTTATGGTGAGAACTTAAGTTACTCACAGCGAGTAGTATTGTTTATAAATTTTTGTCTGTAGTCAATAGTTGTTTTCTAATGTCGTAAATATTTTTAATGATGAAACTAGAAGTTACCGTTTGAGTTAAAAATGAAACTAACTTACTTGCGGCTTTATTTCTGAAAGATGGTTTAAGTATATTGTCAAGTTTATGTTAGAATAAGTCTTTCGAGACTTGGTTGTTTCAGAATGCCTAACTTTTTAATGATGAAACTAGGAGTTACCGTTTGAGTTAAAAATGAAAATAACTCATTTGCGGCTTTATTTCTGAAAGATGGTTTAAGTATATTGTCAAGTTTATGTTAGAATAAGTCTTTCGAGACTTGGTTGTTTCAGAATGCCTAACTTTTTAATGATGAAACTAGGAGTTACCGTTTGAGTTAAAAATGAAAATAACTCATTTGCGGCTTTATTTCTGAAAGATGGTTTAAGTATATTGTCAAGTTTATGTTAGAATAAGTCTTTCTAGACTTGGTTGTTTCAGAATGCCTAACTTTTTAATGATGAAACTAGGAGTTACCGTTTGAGTTAAAAATGAAAATAACTTACTTGCGGCTTTATTTCTGAAAGGTTGGTTTTGTTAAACTGGGTGCATTGTTTTTCTGAAGTCTTATTTTTTATGATGAATTATTATGATTATGATATTCTTTGTGAAAGTATTTTTTTAAACCCTAATGTCTCCTCTTACTTACTTCTATCTTTTACTCAACAGCATTGTAATGTAGCTAGTGTTTGAGGTTTGAATTATAGTGAAAATAATATACGTACAGTCTGTTTCTAGATCTGTCTTTTTGAAAGGCATTCAGTGTTTGGTTTATATAAAGTAAGATAAATTTTGTATTATGAGTTACCATTTAAGTTTTAAAAAATAAGTAAAGATAATTTATTTGCAGAGCTCATTCTAGGCAGGGTAAACAGGGCGCTGCACCCTGCTGTCCTTTTAGTCGAAAGAATCCACCCTGTTGCATTTCTTAAACTTTTATTATTTTCAACTCTTTTTATTTAGTTTGTCTTTGCTGTAAATATGGATTTATATGGGATAGGAAAGATAGCCATCACACCCCCTTGTTTGAAAGTTTGCAGTTACTTCCACTATCATTAAATCACAATTATTATTAATTATTTTAATTATTAAATCATAACTACAGTCGCTTTTAAACATACATTTATTATTTTATTAATACTATATGATGCATGCATTTTAAATAAATTACTAAGCTAATTATCTCATTAACTCGATTTGTATGTTAATTTATTAATAAAAATCAGTAATTAATATGATTGCTTTGCTACTTTTAGTAAAGTGGAAAAAAAATTATTTTGCGTCTATGTCACTATGTTACACGTCCTATGTTTATAGGACGTGTAAAGCCCATAGAAAGAAATAATTGCCTTTCTAGAATAATAATGCCCTTTTTTTTAAACTGTTGCACCCTGCCCTTTTTTCTGCCTGGAATGAGCTCTGTTATTTGCATCATTTATTCTGAAGGAATAGTTTTATTTTCATTTAACATTATATTTAATTTTACTTCAACTATTGTGTGCAACTGGCATAATTATAAATACAGACCAGAAGCTCATCATAACCTTCATTAATAAAGTTAAAGTGTTTTGTATTTATGAGGATACACCATAGTATCTACTTTTGTCTCTAAGGCCAATCATTTCTTTGATGAAACTAGGAGTTTGAATGATTGTGAAAATATCTATTTTGCGACTTTTTCTGATATGATTTTCTATACTTCATTGGGAAGTTTAGATGGCTGTTGGATTATTTCTAGGGTGCAAGTGCATCCTTGATGATGAAACTAGGAGTTACCGTTTGAATAATGATGAAAATAACATATTTTGCGGCTTTGTTTCTGAAAGAATAGTCATTGTCTACTATTGAGGAATGTCATCATATATACTGATATATTTACACTTACATGTGATGAAGCCAAATCCATTCTCTGAATAGTCCTTTTCTTTCTTGTGCCCTGTTACACATTGTAACAGCTCACCAGTGTATCATGAAGAAATGTCAGGGTTCTCCTGTCATTTTCTTTGTCATTCACTGTGGGTGGGTCAATAGGAAGAGTTGTGATAATTGGTGAAATAAAGGCTCTGATTAATTTAAAAATATATGCCATGTTTGGAATGTCTAGACCTGTGTAGTATTTCAGCAATTTAGTTGTTTGTCAATTGAATTACTGAATTATTATAATTATTTGTGAATTCCATGTATGATGACAATAAATCCATTCTCTGAATCCGTTCTTCTATCTAACACCCTGTTATACACTGTAACAGCCCATTAGTGTTTGACGGAGGAGTTTCAGGGTTTTCCTGTTATTTTCTTTGTCGAGCACCTTGGGTGGGTGAATAAATTAGTTGAAGAACAGGCATGAATGAATGTAAGGCTCTGATTATGTTTAGGAAATAGCTAAATAGAAGTTTTGAGTATTATAGTATTTATTACATTTGGTTCTTTTAATAAGCATGAGGTTCATCAAAGGTTTGTAGATTGCTCTGAAGCTAACTCCAAGTACCCTTGTATCCTTAAGCATTAATAGATTGCTAGTTTTTTTTTGACATGAGGATTCTAAATCCATTCTCTGAATCTACTTTTTCCTGGCATCCTGTTACACTCTGTAACAGCCCAATTGTGTCTGGCAAAAAAAGTCTCGGGATTCTCCTGTCATTTTTCTTTGGCTGGCCACTGTGGGTGGGTGAATTGGTAAAAGGTTAGGTATGAATGCAGATACGGCTCTGATTGCTCATTTGTAAATTCTATACATTAACAAGCTTGTTTTAGTTTGATTTATACAAGAAGATGATTTTCTTATCAGCTTTTTGCTTGTTCAGGTGATATTATTGAGTTAATTGTCAGTTACTGTTAATTTCGTCTTTGCACACTTTAAATTTATTTGGTATTGGTCAGGAAGTTTATTCAGAATATTCACTAGAGGTATTAAGTCACCCTGTATGCGGGCCTCACAGATCTATATTTTTGAAAATGCTATAAGGTACATCATATTTAAAGAAAAAAGTGTTTTTTTCCTATATCATTTGGGATATTTTTGCTTATTTAGATTGACATGCTAATGTATTGAAAATACTTATCTTAAATAGTAATGGTGATGGTTTTTATCAATTTGAATTGATAATTTTGTTTCCAGTTATTTTTCTCTTTTGTACCGGTGTCAAGGTTTCATATTTTTTTAAACTGTGCTTTTTGCTGCTTATTTAGTATTCAAAATTAAGGCATTGAATCAACTACTTTTCAGCAAAGGTCAAAGAAATTTTTTTTTGTTTTAATTGTGATTTGCTTGATTGGATGCTCAGTTGTTCTATATTATTAAATTGATAATTTGTAGTTGCTTATTATATTTGATTAGTAATGTAACAATAATAATTTTATTTAAAATATTTTCACAGGTTGATGAGAATGGTAAAATAACCAGGCTTAGGCGTGAGTGTCCCAATGATGAATGTGGAGCAGGTGTATTTATGGCCTCTCATTTTGATCGACAATATTGTGGCAAATGTTGTTTAACTTTTGTTTATAACAAACCTGAAGAGAAATGAATAAATGATTAGTCTTAACTCTTGTTTTATGTTGTGGTTGTCTGAATTATTTAGCCCTTTATAAGATTCGAGCTTTTAAGAGTTTTCTATTTAAGCTGTTTCTGAGTGCAATTATAGTACAAATCAAAGCAACAAAATGCTACCTGCGATGACACAGTCTTTCATACCACCAAAGTAATGTATCTTATTGTTTTTGTTTGCAGTGTTCTCAAGAATATTTCAAGGCAACATTTAGTGCAGTATCATTAATCTAACTGAAGTTATGTACTGAATGTAAAGTTATGAGATAATATTTACTGTGTTTTTTTATTTATCAGGTTTAATAGCTAGGTTAGCAGATGACTTTTTCTTTCAGGGTTCCCATGGTCCTTACAAACTGCTTAATTTCTATTTTGAAAAATAAGGGCCCTTTAAGGTGCTTAATTTTGGTTCAAGGTTTTAAGGTCCTTAATTTTTCAGCATCACTATGCAGGGTTCCCACGGTCCTTAAAAGTCCTTAAAAACTGCTTAGTTTTTATTTTGAAAATTAAGGGCCCTTAAAAGTACTTAATTTTGATTCACGGTCCTTAAAAGTCCTTAATTTCTAGTATCACTAGTTGGTTGGAATAATTTTTTTATCTTAGGAAAATATCTGCAATTAAGAAGTACGTCTTTCGCCTAGAATGAGACCCTGCATTGAGGGTAGAATATAGAGAATGTATGTGAGGGTAGGGGTTACAAGCAAGTGGAAGAAAACACGTCCTTATTGTTTTGTTTTTTTTTTTCTTTTATTAATTTTTTCATTAAAATATTTCTTTCTGGATCACTCTGAAAGAAAAAAATTTAGTGTGGGGAGTGGGATACTGCAGGTGGGTATGAGGTCATGACTTATTTTTAGACATTACTTGGAGGTACTTTATCAGCTGAGGACCTGCATTACCCTTTTACATCCATAGGGTTCGAGAAATTCAATTCTTCTGATAGCACACGTGGTAGCTTTGATACTTCATTCAAATGTGAAATTGTTAGAAATGCCAGGAAAGTGTGTTATTAATAATTTATGGACACTTGATGAAAAATATAAGGAATGGATCAGCATCTAGTGATCGTCGCAAGGCAAAGTGGATTTTTTTCATTGTATCAGATTTTTTTCTGAAAGTGAATTTTATAAGTGACTCCATTTTTTTAATATTAGGGATATTACGAATATTCGGTATAATTTTAATCAGGAAAGTCGTTCTCTCATCGACACTATTTTTTTTTAAAGAGTGAAATGTTTGCTTTCTGTTTTCACTTTTGCTGGGTTTTTTTTTATTTCATAGCGCAGCAATTTAACAGCGTTTCTGATATATTTTATCTCCACTTTTTCTTTTAAAGTTATACAGATAAATAGATAACCGGTAAAATAGAAAATTGAATTTCTACGTTGCAAGTTTTGTCTTAAGAATTTAGGAAAATTTTCTGTTTCTCTTGTGCTTTTTTGATTAATTGTGTTTTTTTTATTTATTTTGATAGCATATTTTAAATAGCTTCTTTTTCGTCATTTTTTCCAAAAATCCGGCGTTGGGGAACACTTAAAGTGTATTTTTCAACGTTAAATTTTTCTTATAAAAATTGAGAACGATTTTTTTGTTTTTATTTCGTTTGTCTTTCCCATTTTTTTTATTTTTTAAAAAAAAGCTATTGTTTTTGTTATGATGCGGCAATTTTAAAGAGCGCTACGCTTAGACATTTTTAAATCGATGTATCGCGATTTATCGACCTAATGCACATATCGGCAGGTCGATATAATTACTTTTATTTTAGGCAATGCATCAGGACTCTGATCTAAGACGCTCGCGGTTTCTCTTGCCTAATCGATGTAATGCACCTATCAACAGGCCGATATAATTACTTTTTTTAATTTAGGCGATGCATCAGGAATCTGATTTAAGACGCTTTTGGTTTAACGTGCGAGGATTCTTGCCTATGCTAACGCTATCACCGCTCTGACGAAGACTATTTTGATTTCCTCTAGCTGCGAAGATGTTGATTTCATTTTTAGCTACGATCTCTGGTTGATAAATTTTAAACATGTTAAATTGCGATACACCGCAATGTCTGACTGACGATCTATCATGATATAAAATTTCTTACAATGCCCAGGCCTATTTTTTACATAAACAATAAAAATTCTTGAGGATTTTTTTTTTTTTTAAATGTTGTTTGATCACTGGGTAGGCGGCCATTTTATTTGGCCAGATATTTGACTATTCGACCAAATCACTATTCATTATTCCCTATTATATAATAAATAATATGTATCTATATAATTCATATTTGCATCCAATTTTCATTACCTTTGATTTATTTGAAAAATTATTGTTTTATAATTTCAGACAATACTTGATTCCGAACAAATTTTTTTTATCATTGATTATCAAGACACAATACTTTTTAATTGAATAAATTCTAATTCCTCAGAGGTGCAGTATTCCTTATCAGTGTAAGCATAAAATGTTTTATAACTAACCGCAGACTATTTTATAAAGATTTTTTATCTTTTTTTATAAATGATATTTCTGATTCCACTATGTTTTTTTTGTTTTTTCCCCTTCATTCACAATAAATTTTGTACTTGATGAATTATTTCATTTCAATTTTTAGATATGGAATTTTTTCATTTTTATTTCAATTGATCATTACATCCTGCCTTGTCCTGTGTTTCAATATTTATGTTAGCACTTATTTTAACTATCATTTCTGTTTCTCAGTTCTGTTTAACTATCATTTCTGTTTATTTTAACTATCATTTCTTAATTTTAATTAATAAGTTTTCTTGTAGTTTATTTATTTCTTTTTTCCTGATTGTTAGGTACTAAATATATTCTGATTTTAATCATTAAATTTTTTATATTTTGTGATTTTAATAAATCTTGAGCTTATTATAATTAGGTTTTATTTAGTTTAAAATAATTGTCGTAACCTCAATAAACTTATATTTGTTAGTTTCTTTTTGTCTTGGTTTAGTATTAGTCACTCAAAATAATATTTTTATTAATTTCATGAATTTACCGTCATAATTTCTATATTTCTATCTGTTTACACAATTTCTTGCTATTTTTAAAATAGAAAATTTTAATGTTTAATCTGAATTCTTTGAGTTTTTCTTTATATTCTTAAAAGCTTATGTGAGGTGATTAAATGCAATTTAATTTTAATTAAATACAAATTATTTGTATTAAACATTTCTTTATTTAGTTTTTTTAAATTTTTTAAAGGGTGACTGAGTTGAAGAAAAGCTATTCCATTTTTTTATCTATTATTATTAATCTATGATGTTTTATTTGATGATAAATAATCATTTTTAAGGTCCTTAATTTGTTGATAAAAGTCCTTAATTTTTGCTTTGATAAAAGAGTGGGAACCCTGCTATGGTTGGTGTGAACAATTTTTTAACACAAAATGTCGTTCTTTTATCTCTTAGAATTAGACCATGCATTAAGGGTAAGACATGGAGAGACAAAAATTATTGTGTGTGGGGCAAGGGAAAGAAAGCATATCCTTTCGTTAGTATATTGGTTCTTTCATTAATATATTCTACCTTCTGCCTCGAATGATACTCTATGAGGAGAGTGAAGCATCCTAAAAGAAAAGAACAGTATGGATAAGGGGGATACTGAAGAAATAGTGCTCTTTTTTGGGTGGGGGGGGGGGGCAGTTTTAAGATACCGAAGTAGAAGTCCCACACTAACCTTCAAAATTGACGGAAATTCAGATCTACTTATAACTCATCTGCTTAAATGAATTAAGTAAAACACTAACAAAAAAGAAGTATTAGAAAAAATTTTGATATCCCTAACGGAAACTATTTCCTGAAATCTTGAATTATATAGATTTGTATAATATTTCAATGCGTAATAAGTAACTGAAAATTTTTCAGTCAAACCCTGCTATAGTGAACGAAGTGTTCGGTCCCATTCCTTGCTATGCACATATAATGTTATTTTTTGTGGATATAGTGAACCGAAAAAGTGGGGAAGTTGGATATAATGAACTTTTAAATAAAAAATTGATTTTTTTAGATAACTGAATAACCGACTGATTTTTTTAAATAAAAATTTTTTAATAATTTTGAAATTTCTACAAATTAAATACATATACCCATTTTCAAAACCATCTATAGAGGGGAATGTAGCGATAAGCATTTTTTCTTGTTTGCTTTTATCTCACTTTCCCATCCCCAAACGAACCAAGCAGACGATGCACCTTTAAGGTGTCAGTGGGATCAATATGCGTTTTCTGTCGGAGGGAATGAGTAATTATTCATTATTGGTCAAAAGGGTTGCACACTAATATGTGTTGATAAGGTCCTCATTTCAACTCCTTTTTGCTCTCAGTTCAGTTTAAAAAAAATCCTGCAAACAAGTGTCTCAAATTTAACTATGGCTAGCAGTAAACGTAAAACGTTCTCCCTTGATGATAAAATGGGCATAATCAGAAAAATAGATGCTGATATTTGCAGGGAATATAAACTATCCAAATCTGCAGTTAGTAACATGGAAAAATAGGCAATTCATAATTTCTGCTCATGAAAAAAATTTAAGTGGTAGAGAAAAGCGGATCACAAGGATGTTGAAGAAGCATTACTGAAGTGGTTCACCAATCGAAGAAGCCGCAATCTTCCAGTATCTGGACAAATGTCGAATTTGCTAAGCGATGAGACTACTTTTATGTGCTCGGATGGCAGGTTTTAAAAAACGGAATAACAAATTCAGGAAAAATTATTTGAGGATCGGGAAGTGTTTCCATATCTGATGTTGAGAATTGCTCATCAGCTAGAGATTATTAATTTTTTTTTTGTACGCAAGAAGAAGAGTAATGAAAAATAACAAATTTTTTGCTACTACATAATATTTTTCAGTCATTTATTTGAATTATGTGTAAAAGTAGGGAGGAGTTAAGGAACCATTAGTTAAACTGCCTGTGTAACGGATAAAGTGAACCGAAACTTCGGTCCCTTGAAGGTTCGTTATAGCAGGGGTTTGACTGTATAAAGCTTAAACTTTCTAAAAATTTATGATAGTACTAAACAGATTTGTAAGAAACTGGGTTTGAAGAATCCCAGCCCATGTAAGTTTTTCATCAAAAACTTGGGGGTTTATTGGGTTTTTGATGAAAGCAAAATTTTTTATTTTCAAAAGTACAGTAGAGCGCCGATTATCCGAACTGCTCGGGACCGAGCGTGGTTCGGATAATTGGAAAGTTGTTTAAAATCTAGTTTAAATGATTATTATTTATGCTCTAACTTCCCTTTTCTCACTTTTTCCAGGCTTAGAACTGGCAGTACTATTTAAAATAGCTCTGGCGTGTTTAAAAATTTTTTTTCAGCAATTTTTCTATCGTTTTTATTTATTTACTTCCTTTTTTTCCCATTTTGAATTTTTTTGTCAATTACCGATTTAAACCTTCTTTGTCTATTTTCCATTTCAAAAGAAATTCAGTAAAGACTTTTGTTTTAAAGAAGATGCTCTTTTTTGAGAAGCCTTTATTCTTTTTAACTAAATCAACTGAACTGGATCAGCATCATTTTGACGTTCTAGACTGTCAAAATGAAGCTCGCATTCTTGGAAAACAATTTTAAGTTGAAGAGGGCTAAAAGGGTTTGTAGGTTTAACTGTATGTATAGCTACTATAAGAAAACTGCGAAAAAGGTTGTAAATTAAATATGGTCATTAAATGTAGTGGATATTATTTATTCTTCTGAATTTAGAATTGTCGATAAGTTAAGAAGTTCTAAATTTGAAAAAAGGGGAAAAAAACGAATTCGGACATAGTTCGGATAATCGGCGCTCTACTGTACTTTTAAGAAATTTTTCCGAGTACTAAATAAGCAAGCATGATTGACATCTAACAAGAAAGTTAAATATTTGGTAACTATTTATAATTTGTTTAATTGCTATGTAAACATTTTAGATAGTTACTCTATAATTTTTATTTCTAAAGAATAAGCAGATTGTTACATAAAAATTTAAGTCCACTCAACTAAAAGACCCGTATATTTAAATAATCATTTTATGCAGTTAACATTATAACTAATAATAGATTTGGCAGGAACTGATTTTGTTTAAGTTCATCAGAAAAGTAAACACATTTGCTGGTCTAGTAGTGTTTTAGACAAATTTCTTTATTTACTCTTTTTTTTAATATACATGAAAAAAATTGCAAATTTTAATTTTTAGCACTTAATTTTACGATTCAATGAAATCATTAAAAATGGAATGCAGATTAGTTTCATTTGTTAACTTTACAATCTGAATGATGCTTACTTTTAACAATCTAAAATTGTTTTTTAGAAAAAAACCTGACCCGGTTATGCAAAAATGTCCTGGTAATTCTTTGGCAAGCAAGCCCTGTTAATTAATACAATATCAGTGCTTACATTATACATGTTTTTTACATAAAATTGTTTTTTAGTATTTTTTTACTGATTTTTTAGGAAGGTATATTCGATGATAAACAATCATACTATTTTTAAGGTCCTTAATTTTTCAAAAGTGCTCAATTTATGCTTTGTTGAAAGAGTGGGAACCCTGTCTCTGTAATTTTGATGGCTTCTTTAGCTTGTTGGTGATCATATCCCCTTTAAAATTTTAGAACTGCTTTTAAAGTTTGTCTAATAATAATGTAATATTTTATTTTAGTAAAGTTAGATTTTATTTTTACACCTTTATCTCAAATCTGATTAAATGTAAAAATGCTGTTTGTTTTTTAGAATACTAAGAGCAGTTACAGTACTTAATACATCTGCTAGGTTCGTATGCGCTTATGGAAAATTGTCTTGTGGGTGTATCTTTTAATTTTTCAGCCTGTGTTATCTCACGAAGGATATTCTGCTTTTGCTTGCCATTGCTCATTATATTTGTAAGAGTATTAAATTTAATTGGCGAATGAGCTATTTGGTTGATGATTCAGTATTTCTGTAGAGGAGCAACAGGAATTGGATAACTTCATTCTCATTTGAAACAGTGATTGAAGAATTTTGACCTATTGCCAATGCATCACTGGAAAAGTGATTTGGAATTTTTTACTATTTATGCACTGCACTTTGTTGTGGGGCTAGGGCTGTATTCAAAGAAAAAATTGTGCTGAACCCAGTCAGATGCATAAATGATTTTAAACTTGGACATATTTTTTAAATTTTATTATTTTGCTGGTCACAGAAAGTATCTTGCTTTTTGAATTTCTGAGGTTGGCAAGTCTATGCAGAGAAAATTTGCTTTCGGTCCTGATTTATTGTGAGTGATAATCATTGAATGATGATTGGCATTAAAAAACTTTTCTAGTTTCAAGAGCAAAGCAATTTTTATTTTGATTGTTACACATACTGCTTCCTTTTCTTTTTTTAACTGGGGGGGGGGGGCTTTTAATTTAATCAAGAAATAGTGCTGTGTGTGGTTTACGTGTTAAACAGTGGGCTGATTGTGAGACACTGAGCACATAAGTCGATCAACCTGCAATGTGTCCCTGGTTGCACAGCTGCTGGTCTTATTGAACTATTCTACTATGGTTTCAAGTGCACTGCACTATTTCTCTTTTACCATGGCCTTTTTTTTACCCATAAATCTGGTGCATGCACGATTTTTTCTTGTACATGCAATTTGCAAGAACGAATCACAGTTTCGATTATACTTCGAGAGCACGAGACTCGGAGAAAAATTCCATAATAAATTTCTTTGACTGTTATGACTCAAATGCAAGGATAATATATTATTGATTATTTAAAAGTAATTCTGATCTTTCACTAGAAAAAAACCATTTAGCTTATTTTCTTACTAACTCTGATTCGATATCTTTAATACCTGTTCTTTCATTTGGTGTTATTTAATGTTTTTATTAAGAATTAATATTTTTAATCAAGTATAACAAAGCAGATATTTCGGATTCAGTATTTGGCAATAATGCATTGTGGTCCTGTAGTGATATGTAAATAAAAAACTACTGCATGCTACACATATTTAAAACATGAAGTGATTTTAGTAATGAATTGTCTAGGTGTTTTTATTAAATTTTTTTTGTAGTGAATATGATTAGATTTCAGAATTTAAATAGTGGATTATAGGGCAATTTAAATTGTGCTGTTTCTATTGCTTGTAGGGGCTTTCCTAATCCTTTAACAGTGGCATCTTATTTTTAAAAAAAGGGCGGGAGAATCAAGGTTGCAAGGGCAGCTTCATTATGTCTCATATTTTCTAGTATAGATGCTGCAAGATTTTTAATTGTGTTAAATGAATGTAGAAATAAAATTATGTTTGAATAGTGCTGTTATGGGAAAATGCCATTTAAAGTGTTTTCAAAAAATTATGATAATCCATCTATATTTTTGTCAAATAGTAATGACACCTAAGGTTAACCAAAATAAATAGTTGCCAACTCTACTAGAATTTAGAAATTTCCCTAAAATTGAGTAAGTTTCTTAAAAAATCCCTATTGGAGAAATAGTTTTTTTTGTACAGATTATTACTTACTTGAATATTTAAGTAAATAATGAAGCAAATCTCATTTATAGAAATCAGTTCAAAAACTTTTTTTTCTTAAATATTCAGTTAATTTTTTTTTATTCAGAACTCTCTTTTTAAATTATTTAAAAAAACGAATATTTGAATTAAATTCCTGTTAATATTCAAAATTATGAGTTAACATAATACATAGCATTTCAAGTGTGTTTAATGTAAAGGATAACTGAAAAATATGGCAGTTTTTCTATTTTGATGACTATAAAAATCCACATGTGTTAATTATTTATAAAGTTATGCAACAATTATCTTGAAATTTATATTTTGTAAAATCTATTGGATTTTTTCCTATCCATGTGGGCAGCTATGAAAGTAATGTAATGAGTATTTTCGGGGTTTCTTTTATAATTTCTAGAGAGGAATCATTAAACAGACTAAAATCTGATGTTATTTAAATAAGAAAATACATTTTATTTTACACTTTTAAATAATTAACAAGAAACTTTATGTTCATTTCATGAGATCTAAAGCAAGAGAGGCACTTTCTTCAGAAGCTCTGCCAATAAGGACTAGAATCCGAAAGTATATGCTAATAAATAACATCTGCAATGATTCCCAGCTACAAAGAAAAAATTTTCAAAATACATTTGTGATACATAGCAAAAAACTTGTTTCAAACTGCTTAAATTAATGAATTTATTTTAGCGTATTTGTAAAGTCAACATTGCTTATTATTAAAATTTAAACTACCATGTTCTTAGAAATTATTTTGATCTTAGATTATAGCTTGTATTTATCCTTATGCTAGTTCTAAAAAACCTTAAAGAATTGTTGCATGAAGCAGGACAAAAGAGTTTGCACACAAAAGTAAATAATTTTGATATTGCTAATTTAAGATTTTTGGTGGTGATAGGTAAGCTTATTTTCTCCCCAATACCTTCAACTCTAATTTGGAGAGAAGAAATTCCTCTTTTTCTTTCACACATTCAGTGCACAAATTAAAAGAAAACATTGACTTGCCAAAATGAACTTTTATTAAAACTCTCAAATCATTACTTATGTATGATCTTTGTTTATGCAGATTTATTTAAAAAAAATTTTTTTATTGATATTTCTGAGAAAAGTATTAACTTTAGTGTGAGATGTTTTTGGCACATAATACTCTCTTGTGTGCTTTCTTGAGATGGTATTTCTTGATAGTCACACTTTAGGAAGAAAAAAATGGCCAAGTATATCTAGCTTACATTCTAGACAACATTGTATTCAATGTCATGGAGGGGAAAAAGTCAGCATTTCCCTGTACTTCATGCCAAAGCTCCTTTTACAGGGAACCAAAAAAAAAAAATCTCTGAATAGACCGGAATTAACAATGAAATTTTTCAGCAGTTGTAATTAAAATTATTTCTAAGAATCATGTTTGAGTAAAAAGATGAAAAAAATGTCAAATTACTAAACTATGCCTGTTTTCCTCATGATATTTTAAAATTTAGTAAGCATTTTTCTCTCAAACGTTATATATAATAAAGGTTATCTTAGTCTGTATTCATTCATACATTAATAAAAACAGAATACAAAAAAGAAAATGGAGTAGTTCATGTTCCTATATCAGTAGTTCAGGTGTTAACAAGTACAGTGAAGTCAGTAGTTAAAAGGTTTATTAACATTTAATTTCAATTTTAAAAAACATATTTTTAAATGCTGCATCTTAAGTAATCAATATATTTCTTTGTAATTAGTAAAACTATGTACCCTGCATAACTAGATTATAAGGGATGTAAAAATTTATATGTATATTAAAAATTGGTTACAATTAATTTATCAAGAGTTTCGTAAACATTTTTAAATTTGAAATTAATAAATTGAGTCTGTTAAACTGTGCTAAGTCGACAAACATCCTTTTGAGAAAAACATTTCACAATTTGTAATGGCTTAACAAGTTATTTTTTTAATATATTTTTTTAATGAAAAATTTTTTTTTTTGTTGACCAATAATACAGATGTTAACTTTCAAGTGGACAAATTGTATCAAACATGCAGAAAATATAAGAATACTACTCCTTAAGAATAAAGTAAAAATTTATCAGTACCAAATGCTAGTTAAATTTGCTAATTTAGACTAAAATGTGTAATCCCTTAAGAGGCATCACTTTTTAGCTACAGATTGATAATTAGGCTATTGTCATGAACTGTAACCACAGAAATCACTATCTTATTGCATGCAAATGATGTTACAGTTTGTTTAATAAAAAAGTTAACTATAAATATGTCTTACTCAATTTTTACATGTTATAAATATAATTTTAAACATAGCCATCTTAATGAGATAAATGAAGTCACCAGGCAAAATTGCACTCCATGTACAGAAAGCTGATAACCCTGATTCAAATAGATTCTACATTATTAAAAAAATTTGGACTAAAAGAAAAAAACAGTGGGATGTGAGTGTGTAGCAAATTAGTTGAACGACTATAGAAAAATTTTGTTATTTTCTAAATTTTAGCTTTTCAGGCATGTGTAGGCCTTGTTTGACTTAATGTAGGTTTTTTTTCCTGTTGGACACTAATAGAGACTGAGTATTGGTCAAACTCAGCGTATCGTTTTTTAACCACAAATAAGAAAGTTAAAGTGAAAATTATTTTCCTCTCGACCAATTCGTGTTTCTTTTGGCACAAGTCTGTATTAATAGTCACTGTCATTTAAATTTCAGAAAATAATCTTTTCGAAAAGCAAGTCCCACCTGAAGCGTTATTATTTCTCAAACTCTGCTTTAAAATAACAGTAAATAATTATTTCATTATAAAAATAACTTACTGTAGCTTTGCATTAAAACTCAGCAAATCAATCCGGTTTCTAACAGCATTTATCAAAGTAGGATTATATTTATTATAGGCACCACGAATAGCTATCTTTGCCATAAGAGTATAACGATCCACATGGTCACCATGATTTTTAACTATGGATCGAACTGTATTGATATTTCTGAAAGAAAATTTCAAATATAGTTTCATTTTATATAAATATAGCAAGGCAAACAGTGGTTCCCAGCAAGAATTATAAATGTGCCCTATTTTAGACTGTTAACATTTTCCCCTTAATGTCCGGCAGGTGGCTCAGCGCCACAACTGCTGTGTCTGTTTTGCAAATGTGAGAGAGCGTAGAGGTACACGCAAAATGAGCCTGATGTGAAGAATGATGCAATTATTGATGTCTGTAAATATTGTTTGTAAATAAATTGTTAATATGCTAAAATAATCAAACTCTTACTTCCTCCTCCCCAAGGGCGCCGGCAGCGGGGTGCAAGGGGGTGCACTTGCACCCCCCTGGCTTTTTTTAAACAATTAAAGAGTATAAAAAATTTTTATTAAAAATATTTTTATTCAAAAGCAAATAGTTAAGCAATTATTGATACATAACAATTAAAAATTGTTTAATCAAACAAGAATTGTAATAGTCTTGTTAGCTGTCCAAATCTGTTTATAACATTTTCAATGAATTCTGTTCTTTTCTTATGCACACTGAGCATGCGCAAACTGCTTAATCTCTCGTGAGACATTGTAGTACCGATTCCATGTTTTCATGCGTCGCATTGTACTATAAGTGCATTCAATAGTGCCAGAGCCGGATTATACCTTTCGTAGGCCCTAGGCACAGCCGTTTATGGGCCCTTCCCTCCTTTCCCCACTCCTCCCCTCTTTTCAAAATATATGCTAAAATTTTCTTCGTATGGAAACGTATTACTCCATTTTAGATGTATTAATTTCAGAAATGACTAAAAGGCGTAAAGCTTACAGTGATTTGTACGATAATTTCGGTTTTCTTGTTCACAAAAATTTGTCAGAATCTGAGATTAAACTAAAAGTGCAAAATTTGGTGAAAATTTATTCATCCGATTTAGAGGAAAACTTTGTAGATGAATTTTTACTATTTTCAAATTTGTATGAACATAAATCTGCACAAGAAATGCTGAAGGGTCAAATTAAAGATAAACTTGTGAATACTTTTCCTAACGTTCACATTGCATTAAGAATATATTTGTCGATTCTTGGATCAAATGCAGATGGAGAAAGATCTTTCTCCAGATTAAAATTGATAAAAAATTATTTGCTTTCAACAATGAATCAAGATCGTTTGGCATCGCTCGCACTTAAGTCTATTGAATCGGACATTTTGCGTAGTTTGGAATTCGACAGCATAATACAAGATTTCGTTGAATCCAAAAATCGCAAAAAAGTAATATATTAGATCATGAGATTCTGCAAAATAATTTATTACCGTAAAATATTATATTTTTATTTGTATCTTCATAATTTTGTGCAAAATACACTTGTTGTTTTTAAAGCTAAATTATTTTTGTCAAAAAAAATTTTTCTCCCAAGTTTTTCGTAGGCCCTAGGCACGTGCCTAGTGTGCCTATAGGTTAATCCGGCCCTGAATAGTGCACGTAGTAGCTTGAACAATTAGGCCAATTTCAATTGCCTCCGCTACAGCAGGATAAAACGGTGTCGCCTCAATATCTAAATCGATGTATTCGAGGGATTCATAAGAATTTTCTTTATTCCTCCACATTTTGGATCACGTAAATTTGTAATTCTTTTAAAATATCTTGTTAACAATGAAGAAATGTACAGGTGTAGGAAAAAATAATAGGAACATCTCTGAAAGAATGGTGTCGTTCTCGACCGTCCAATAAGCGGCGGGCACGGGTCGCAAGAATGTGCCACTTAGTGGTGATGAAAGGCAAGGTATCTGTCTAGCATTTGGCAGTGTGAGATTTGCAAGAGAAAAATCTGTTTCTAGCAAAACGAGATTATGTCTGACCTTAAAAGAGGCATGATAGTCGGAGCTCGCCTGGCTGGAGCGTCCGTGTCCAGAACAGCGAACCTTGTAGGTGTTTCAAGGACCACTGAATCAAGGACTCTGTCGGCATACACAAAGTTCGGTAAGGTGTCTTCGGCGAGGCACAACAACGGCAGGAAGTCGAAGTTGTCAGACCGTGATAGACGGGTGTTGAAGAGGATAGTCACTCGAAAACGCAAGACAACACTACCGGTGATAACATCCGAGATGAATACCCACCTTCAGAACCCTGTATCCATGAAAACTATTCAACGGGAGTTGCATGCTGCTAACATTCATGGCGGAGTAGCTATTCCAAAGCCGTTAGTTTCAGCGCGGAATGCTTTGAAGAGACTACAGTGGTGCCAAGACCACCTACAATGTACACAACTTCAATGGGAACAAGTCATCTGGTCTGATGAATCCTCTTTTGCACTATTCCAGACCACCGGACGTGTGTTCGTGTGGCGAAAGCCGGCAGAAGCATTTCATGTTGACTGCCTGGTTCCAACCGTGAAACATGGAGGTGGTTCAGTGATGGTGTGGGGCGCTATTTCTGCCCGTGGATAGGGGCCTCTCGTTGTCTTGAGGGGGTGGTCAAAGGGGACCATTACCGAAGCTTCTTGCATATCATCTTCACCATATGCTTCATACTCTCTTTCCGGGAGAGCGTCCTGTGTTCCAAGATGACAACGCCCCTGTTCACACGTCTCACTGTGTTCAAACATGGTTAAATGAGCATAATTATGAAGTGGACCATCTAACGTGGTGTCCTCAGTCCCCTGATCTCAATATCATTGAGCCTTTGGGGGGTTTTTTGGAGAAAAAAGTCCGTGCTCGGTTTCCTCCTCCACGCACACTCTCTAAACTCGAGACAGCCCTGCAAGAGAAATGGCTGCAAATTCCAAAGAACTTGAATTTTTGTTCAAGACCTTTATTTGTCAATCCCACGTCGAATGCAAGCTGTCATTCAGGCCAAAGGTGGCCAAACTCCTTATTAATAAAATATTTTCATTTTTTCACAGGTGTTCCTATTATTTTGTTCTATACCTGAATCTTGGAAAAAAAATTAATAGATGAAAGTATATGTAATAACTAGAAAAAAAAACGTAATAACAGAATATTTAAAAAAAGAAAAAGAAAAATGGGGGGGGTTAGTTTGTTAGACGGTTGCACCCCCTTTTATATTATTCTGCCGGCGCCCTTGCTCCTCCCCCCAACAGAGCTACTCGACACCTGAACAAAAGATATGATTACAACAAGACTTAACACAATTTTTTGGAAATTATAATATGAGACAAGAACACTGAAGAAACAATCAGGAATTTTTAATTATTCATTTTATATTAATTTATACACTTTAACTTAAATTATTTTAATATACCAATATTATTTATTGAAATTGCGTTAAAAAGGCGTAATTTATAAAAAAATAACTAAATTGAACTTTGTATACACCGAAAGTCTAACCACATAGAAATGAAATTTATCTTAAAAATACAAGGAAATAACTCACTATATTCGAAGTTTAGTTAGGAGTTTTTTTCTAATTTCTAAAGTAAATTTTAAAAAAATATCCTATAAAAAATAGAAATATTTTGATTGAAATTCATATCATAAGAGTGCACAACCTTCTTTTTGAATAACGGGCTATGTGCCCAAATATCTAAATACATTAACAGTATTTTTTTTTAATACATAAATTTTTAATTATTCATTTTATTTTAATTTATATATTTTAATACAACAAAACACTGTGTCTAAAACATTGATGTAAAAGTCTGTGCTTTAGACACAGTGTATCAGTTTTTAAGGACCGTGGGAACCCTGTTTAATGAATGCTACATTTTGAAACAGTTAAGTACTTTTTTAAACTATCACAAATTAGAAATAAAGCTTAAAAACGGTGAAAAGTTTAAAACTCGCATTCGAATTCTGCGTTTTGTAATAATATTGTGTAAAAAAATAGAGAGATAATTTAAAAAATGTGGAAATAAATAGTAGCAACTGAAAAAAAAAATGTATTGATGATGAAATTGGCAGAAATAAAGCATCTGAAAAGAAATTATTAAAATGCCGAATTAGAAAATCGCTAGCCTGTATACCAGAACATCTGGGATTTTTGAAACCCTGTGGAAAAGTCTTCCAAAGAAGCATGGTAGGCAAAACTTTGTTTAATTTCAACAGAATTGTTCAATGAGCACTCTAACTTTTTGTGACAATGAATATTCTTGCATTAAGCCACACAATTAGAATATCCATCTAAAAATTAAATATTCACTGCCATACTAGTATTTGTCCTGAAAATCACTGCCTATTACATTAATTTGAATGCCTGTGTAGGGGTCAGGGAACTGGCCTTGCATCAGAAAGGTTCTGGGTTCGAATCATGGATGTTCTTTCATTCTCTGTAGTATCTGTCCTTAGTGTGGGAGCAACACTGGCCCACCTAATAGGGTGCCCCTGAAAGAGTGGTCAACAAATTTGTCCTTCAGGTGCCTGTATGACCTAGGTCATTATCCAGGTGGGCATTGAAAAAAAAATTTTTTTTTAATTTCAATTGATTGTTCAACATTTTGCTATGTGTAGAGTTTATGACCTAAATACATTTCGACAAAAAAAATTATTATTATTTTTTTTTTAATTCCAAAAAATGTTGAACACTTCACAGCCTCATTCATTAATTTATTATAAGTTTTTTTGTCGATTTCATAACAATATGATGCTGAAAAAGTGATAATTTTAATTAATTGCTCAGCATTTTTCATGATGCATAAATTTGTGTAAAACCTAAATACACTCTGACAAAAAATAAATTATTAAAATGCTTTTTTTTTTAATTAAAAAAAAGATTAACACTGCACAGCTTAATTCATTACTGTATAAAAAGTTTCTTTTATCAATTATTTTTATTAGCATATTATAATGCTAAAACACTTCACAGCTTAATTCATTGACATATTAAATGTTTCTTTCATCAATTCTTCTTATTAGCATATTATAATACTAAAACACTTCACAGCTAACATTTATTTCTTAATTTCATTATTAATACTATAACAATAGTGAAAACATTTCACAGCCTAACATCTTCTGAGTTTTTTTTAAATGTCTTTTATAATCTTCAAATGCTGAAAAATAGCTCAATACACAAAAAAAATCATTATATTGAATGTGAAACATTTACCTAAACACAAGAAGCATAGGTAAAGGCAAGCTCTGGACAACTGTCATAATACTGTCAAAATGATCTTTAGCCATTTTTTTCATGTATGCAGTGTCTTCTGCAGTCAGACAATTAGGCAAACGCATTCCTTTTCTATTCAATGGCCTTTGCATTAAAATTTCACTAAAGAGATAGTAATCTAAAAAATTCTCACCAATTAGGACAAAATATTTTAACATATCAAATAATTACAAGATAAATAACAGTTCTTTAGATAAAAATATGTGTTTCCTGCTGCAAATAACGAATCTATATTTTGTTTACCATGTACCATTCCCCCCCCCCCAAAAAAAACATGTTTCAACATGGTGACTATATATATTTCTATAACACGCAATAACATATTACAGGCAAAGGAAAGGCACACTCATTGACAGTGGAATCATCGACAAATCTTGATATTTAATGCATCAAGACAAAGTTGAAGCTCTAGATACAATAGGAAGTGAGATATTTAAGAATTCATTAAAAACTTAGTGACTTTTTTACAACAAAAACAATATGCAATGAATCATTTTGGTATTTATATATCAATACCACAGATTTTATTTATACAGAACCATATATTTTAATCTAAAAGGCAGAAATTTATTCTATGATCAATAAAACAATTTGTTATTCCCAGATAAACTTTACTAGAATCTAGTTTTCGATTTAAAATTTGTTTTAATGCATTTAAACCCTTGGAGCATTAGTCCCAGTTTTTTTCCCCAAACATTCAGCTATCTCTGGAGCTGTATTAATAAAATAGTAATAATAAATAGTAATTAATAAAAGGTTAATAAAGTAAAAATTTACCATATAATTATTGTTATATTAAAAACACTGATTACGATCAAACAAAACATCAAGACTATCATTCTCCAATTTCCATCATTTAATTTTAAACATGTCACATTTTTTTTAAGACATAAAATGCAAAACATACAAACCTTGGACATTTAGTTCCTCAGAGAATTTTTTCATACTTTTGTTATCATTTAAAACAATGGATCTCCACAGACAGCAAAGAGACATACGATTTTCTACTGGTAAATATTCATACAAGCCATGATCAATGAGCACAATTTCAGCTTTTTTATTTTTTCCTTTACGAACCAATACTGGAAGGAAAAAAAAAAAAAGACTAGTATTATTATTTAATATCAAGTTCGACACTAGTCACTTCATGTAGCAGCATTTTTACAAAATTGGCCTTTGTTCAATTGTTTTTTTTAAACACATTCTCATATTTTTTTCATTTAGTTCACATGATTTACATTTTTGCATATCATGCATGAAATCATTCAATAGATAAAAGAAGCTATGTAAAGATACACTGAAATTGTCTCTTTAACAATGCAATTTTGTTAAATTAAATGAATAAGTCTGAGTCATTAAAAGGCAATTTGAGAAACTAGAGTTAAAAATATGCCTCTACTTTTATATGACAAATTTATATGATTTATTTTGTCATTTCAAAAATACTCAACAGTTTTGTGAACTGTAACCTTTTTTCAGTAATTGATATTGACTATTTCTATTCGATTTATATTTCATTTGAAGTATATTTTGCACCTATTATGTATTATCTATATTAGTACAGTAGGGAACCGATTATCTGGAACGGTCGGGACCATTGCTATTCCGGATAACTGATTTTTCCGGTTTTCTGAATCGCTACAAAAAGCCGTCTTTTTTATTGTTAAAAACAACTAAAAAAAAAAAAAATTGGAAATAATCCTAAAAGTAGGAAAAAATGATGAAGTAATACACTAATGATTATTTCCAAAATGATGGTAAGGTAAACATTTTTAAAAAAGGAAAGAAAAATCGTAAAATCTTATGAGGAAAAATTTTTTTTTTTTTTTAAAAATGGCGAGAAAATTTATCGAATTTCGTTCCGGTTTTTTGGTTTTCCGGCTTTCTGATTTCCGGATAACGGGTTCTGTACTGTATATAAAATAGTCTTTTATGGAGTAATATAATAGTATCATGATTTATTTTGATGATTAATTTTAAACACCGGCATGATTTATTTCAAGTCATTATAAACAAAAAATCTTAAAATACCCCTTCAAAAAAAATAACTAAAATAAAAATGTTTATTTTTTTATCTCATTTTTACACATACTGTTTCCTGGATGAGGGTCGGCATGCACAAATCCTGTATGGAAAATTTGCTCAGCAAATGTCCTAACCATTTTTTGACCAACCTACAACAAAGTAAAATTGAGCACAGTTAAAATTTTAAAAATATATAAAAATAATTAAACGTGAGTATGATTTATAATATTCCCTTCACTCATTGAAGATTTTTTAAAATGCATACATATCTTTAAAATGTATAAAAATTTCTATACAATATAAAAATAATGATTTTCAATATAAAAATATAAACTCACATCAACTATGTTTAAACCAATTTTTTGAATACCTTTGACATCATCTATATCAACACCATCAATGAATTCAGCTGTTAGGATTCTCTGTAATAAAGAGAAACGGGCAAATAATTTTAATTAAAAGTAGATCAGCAGACAACCCCAGACTCTGGCTGGAGGAATATTTTTCAGAGACGGGCTCAACATTTAACTTTATTTTGATATGTAATATAAGATAAATAAATAATAAAAAAACATTAAAAAAAAACATAAAATATAAGAATAACGAATAATAATTTATAGGAAATGAATATTATTCCTTAACCTAGATAAGTTGACCATGAAAACAAATAGACAGCCTACACAGATTTCTGTATTACAAAAGAAATTCATTCACACTGAAAATTATGTTATTCCTGCATATACTATATAATGAAAAAAGAGAGGTAGAATATTTGTAACAAGAGAAGAATTTGAAAAACTAACAACTGTGATGTGGAATCTTATTAAAGTACATTTTATATGGTATAGTGTTTTAAAGTAAGAGTTCATTGTTGGCAGGAAATGGATTTTTCTCTGATGAAATCTTACTAAAGAGTTTAAATAATTTTTTTTCTTTTTGTAGTTTTTGAAACAATAAAAATTGCCTGACAGGCGTGTCAAGTTAGAAATATTTGTAGGAGAGTTTTTATCATTGCTAAGCAGTGGACTTTTTTGATAAAATCTGACTACTGAGCAAAAATAATAACAACACAAGTTTAAAATATTTTGCCCTTAACAATTGAATTTGTTTAACATTCAAAAAAAGCTATTTAAAGTTTTGAGATTTTTTAAATAAATAATTAGATTCAAAATTGATATAAATTAAAAACAATATAATAAGTACTGACAGAAAATATTGAGAAAATGTTCAAACTATTTCGTTTGAGAAAATAAAAATTGTATTCTTTTTGAACAAAATGAAAAAAAAATTTTTTTTTTTTTCCTGATCGCTGGAAAAAAAAAGAGTAGAAAACAAAGTGAGGTGGAAGAAAGAATTGAAAGAAGTTCATCACATAACAAACACAAAAAGTTTCTAGACACTCATACCTCTGCAATAATAGGACAACAAAATACTCCCAACAAAGCTATCATTTTATGAAATATATATATTGAAATAACTAATAATTTTTTAATATTTGTGTCCTTTAATTTCCTATAAAGAATAAACAAAATAGTATCTAAATAGAGTCAGACATTTAATGAATCACTGATTCAATTGAAAGGTTTGATTGATTGATTTTTAGGGGGTAAGAAATAAGGGAATATAGTATAAGGGGTGGGACTAATATACCAATAAAGGTAACATATTTGAATCTAAGTAATTTTCAATAGGGTTTAAAACCTTCTCCCTCCAATGCATGACTATAAAATTTTATATAAATTCTAATATAATACTTTTTCATTTAAATGATAAAGATAATTTTTGTAACAAACAATAGTAACAGTTTTTATGGGTTACCAGAATATACTTAATATGAAGAGGAAAAAAATTTAACCTTTGTAGATAACTCCCAATAAACTTTTGGAATGTAAACAAATGATAAATGTTTCAGATCATTGGCACATCTTTCCATATTTTTGGCTTCATTGATAAAATCTAATTCAGCAACCAGACTTTCTCTCAAATACTACTGAAAACAAAAAATAAATAAATTTCTAAAGCAAATTTAAATAAAAATAGATTTATAGTTTACATATTAGAGATTTATTAAGATAAAAAGAAAATCAATTAAAACTTTAACATTTTATCAACATGGTTATGGGGTCACAGTATTATACATTTTCAGTCAATACTGTATTGCATAATTGAAATCAAATAGAACTAGAGTAAAACTTTGAAAAATCCAAATTTAGACAAAATTAGTCTAACTTTTAATCAATTAAGACAATAATAATTATGACATAGCTAGGCCCTGGGAGTAATCTATCATCAAAAGAATTGTGAAATATGGATTACTTACCACCCTATCAGTAAAATAACTTGGACCAATATTCACAAATCTTGGCCCAATAAAGGTTCAAACGGCCGTTAATTTCTGATATTGGCCCTGTATGGAATTGTCTGACTCACCCAATATTTTACAACCAAAATCGGCCCTATATAGAGTTGTCAGACTTACCCTACATTTAAATTCTTTATTTAGCCAATATTAAAAAATCTAGATATCTCAATATTGGTTTCTATAGGACTCATATTGAGCCCAACTGGGACCAAAGTAAAATTGTTGCCCTATTGAGAATTTGAAGTGTTTATTGCAAATCATTTAGAAATCTAAGTTTTCTGTACCTTTCAAATTTCTTTTCAAAAGGCTCAATTTATTCATCAGTCATATATTTCTTTTTGTTCACTCTTTTTGTGAAGTGTTCACATTCTTTTTAGTTTTTGCTTGTTCTCTATACATATGTTATTTTTCAAAAATCTTTGCTCCTAACCAGTGTAATGCTACATGCTTCTTTTCAAAAGGCTCAATTTATTCATCAGTCATATATTTCTTTTTGTTCACTCTTTTTGTGAAGTGTTCACATTCTTTTTAGTTTTTGCTTGTTCTCTATACATATGTTATTTTTCAAAAATCTTTGCTCCTAACCAGTGTAATGCTACATGCTTAGAGTGAACTTAATTTTAAAGGAAGTAGACAGAAGAATAACACAAATTGCTAAATAATTCAAAATTCAGAAAAGCACTTTGTTTGCAATAACTTAAAATCGTGATGTAATTCTAAAGGCTGAAGAACAAAGTGTTCTGATTTCATAACATCATTCTTGTGAAGCAAAATCTAGAAAAAGTACTGAATGAATATCTAAAATTTATGCACAATTTTGAAATATGTCATTTAAAAAAAGTTTACATGTATTTTTAACCTTTAATGTACTATATTAAATAATACTTTTACTCTATTGACATAAAAAACAAAAATGTGTATTAGTGTCGGTTTCATAATTCTACTTAAAGTGTAGTATAGTTTACTCAAAATAAACCCAGTATTTAGGAAATATAAGTAAATATTTGCACTAATTTTATGTAGTCAAGATATATAGCGATCTAACATTATAACATCGTTTTCATTTGGACCGCAAGGGTTGTTATATCAAGTGGCGACTGTATTTACTTTATTTTAAAAATGAGTAAAATAATGAACAGTATTAAATTATCCCACACAAATGTACCTGCAATTCTAATAGGTGTAACAAATCTATCGTAAAAGTTATTTAATGAAGTACTATTATGTGTATAATTTTTTTCCTGATATTTAAGATTTAAATTTGTGTAAAGAAAAAATTCTATTTTTACCTCAAGAATTTAAATTTAAGAATTAAAATGAAGAATTTAAATTTCTCCAACTTAAAAATAAAAAATTTTCCTGATTTTTTCAAGGTTATACAAATTGCTATATATACCCTCTAATGCATATTTTTTAAAAACAAAAATGAATGCTTATATATATAATCATCAAAAGCAAAAATTACCAACTGAACTAAAAAAAAAATAAAAATAATAATAATACAGTACAGAACCAGTTATTCGGAAATCAGGAAACCAAAAAACCGGAACAAAATTTGATAAATTTTCCCGCCATTTTTTTTTAAATTTTTTTTTTCCTCTTAAGATTTTAGAATTTTTCTTTCTTTCTTGAAAGATTTTTACCCTACCATCATTTTGGAAATAATCATTAGTGTATTACTTCATCGTTTTTTTCTTCTTTTTAAGATTATTTCCAAAATTTGTATTTTTTTTTCAGTTGGGTTTAACAATAAAAAAAAAAGGCTTTTTGTGGCGATTCAGAAAACCGGAAAAATCAGTTATCCGGATTAGTGATGGTCCCAATCGTTCCGGATAATCGGTTCTCTACTGTAATAATAATAATTCTTTGCATATTTCTGACTTTTTGTTTTCCATACCTCATAAAGTAAAGAATATAAGACAATAAAATGCATAAAAAAACTGTACTCTCAATAAGTTAAAATAATGATTTTGAATTATAAAAAATTGCTTACATCCATCACCCATGTGAAGTCAAAGTTTGGATGCATCCAACCAATCAGTTTTAATAAAATATAGATAGTGTTTGTATCTCCACTGAATCTTTGCTGAAGATCAATGTATTGGGCCTGTATTGAAAACATTAAATAAATTGTGTGTGATAGAAAAAATAAAATATGCATAAATTTACTTCTTAAATTTAATAAAACAATAAAATACACAATTTTAATAAATACCCATTAATGACGATAATATTCATATTCAGTATGTATTACAAATGTTAAAACAAAATAAATGAAATAAGATGGCACAGTGATTAAAGTATTGAGCCCTCGCTGTAAAGGATCAGAATTTTATCTATTTGGAGACTTGAAGCCTATCCAGTTTCAAATTGATGGATACCAGCTAGTCTAAGAAGTAAAAACATCTTGGGTGCACAATGTTGACAATACTGCAATCACCATGGCTCCCTAGGCCGACAGAGACGCTGGTAGCAATGGAGCTAAGAAACAACGCTAGCTAAGGAACAAAAATAATATGAAGCACAAAATGATTTCTGGAAAAGACATTTTCCCAGAAATTATCTTTCATTGGTATTATTCAAATTTTTAATTTAAAAGGAAAATATAAAAGACAGTAGTTTCATCGCTCAAAAAGGCTACATAGAGAAGAAAAAAAAAATCACATAAATACCCTTTCTCACTAAATATCGTTTTACGAATTAAAATTAGAAAAAAAAATTACACTATATTTCCATTCCTTGCAAATGAATAAAGAAATATTAAAGACAGAAAAAAAAGAGGTAAGGACTAAGTGCATAGAAGTCCCGCCCACACGAAATTTAATTTTATCAACTATCATGTTTCGAAGAGATAGAAAACAAACTATGTATCACAAATATTTAAATATCAAAAGTAAAAAAACCATCAACTTGTTTTTAATGGTTAGTCATCTTTTTATTAATTGGCTGTTTCAGTTTTCTTTCAGTTTAACTTTAATTAATTGCAGGCAGACTATTTAATCAGATTTATTCATATATATTAAAAAAAAAAATCATACTTTAACAGCAACTGTTTCTCCACTGTGCGTAGTAGCTTTGTAAACTTGAGCCAAACTAGCAGCTGCAATGGGCTTCCTTTCAAAAGAAGCAAAAACATTTTCTGGCAGTTTCCCAAAATCTTCTTCAAATAATGTTTCTAACTGTAATTAATTTTAGTAAAATAAGATACCATGATATTTTATAAAAAAGCAAAGCATAAAAAATTAATCTTTTAATAAATTTTAAAAGTTGACTCTCAATTAAATAGGATTAGATTGTCCAGGCAGTACCGTCTTTACGCATGGGCATACCTGGGCAGTGCCTGAGGACCCCAGGCGCTCAGAGGGCCTTTGAGAATCTTACTTTTTATAAATTGTATTTAAAAACACTAAGAATAAACAAAATTGCCTTATATATTTTTCAAAAATAAATATATTCTATTGTATAAAGTGTGCATTTTGCTTTTCTTTCTACAAATAGTGATTGATTATCATACAAACAACAATAATTTGAATAGTTTATCACCAGGGAAGCTTAAAAAGTCAACCGAAATCTATTTTTCCGCTTTCTAATGAAGTTTTAATTTGGATTCAGTTTTTTGGGGTAATCAAACTGTATTTAAATTTTGTAAAATTATTGCATATGTTAAAAATGCTTTATTTTATGTATGTGAAGATTTTTAGTTCAATTTTAAGCAGTATGACCTGTTATAAGGGTCCAAATTGTTTGCCCGGGGGTCCTGCATGCTATTAAGACGGCTCTGTGTCCAGGGTGGTTCAACAAAAAGAAAAGAAGAAAAACCTTTTCTACTCTTCCTACTGTATTGGACCAACCTTATGGGCATTTAACATGTTTTGTTTCTATTACACTAGCAAACATAATAAGCATTGCAATTATTGATTTAAAACTCACTTCTTTTTCTTCTCGTATTAATGCCTTATTATGAAGGACTGATAAAGTTTCAATATATTCAGGAGGTAATATATGGTTTAAAGAAACTACACCTTGCCCAAGTTTAACATATAAGCCACCATTTTGCAAACAGCCTTCCAGCAACATTTCCGCTGCTTTTTTATGACACTTTCGTAAAATTTCATTATATTTTGAGGAGTTCTGAAAGAGAGAAAAATTTTAGAAGAGAGCTTATTAAAATTCGAATTTGATTGTTATAAGTACAATCAAATTAAAATTTTAAAAAATGAAATGCAATAATTTTTATAAAGTTTGAAATCAACTTCTAGTTTAAATAACTTTGTTAACACTTAGTATGCTATAAAACTATTAGTAATATATTTCAATCATTTATGTATTTAAAGTATTATTATTAGGTACTAAATTCTAAATCATTTCAATAAATGAAACATTCACACCAAACTAAATATGATTTTTATCATGGAAAGCACTAAATTGAAAATAGGTCAATAATTCTAATATACAAACAAAAAATAATTGTTTAAAATTCCACATTATGTTTTAAAAATAAACAAACAAACATAAAATATCTGCTTCAACCATTAAATAAATATACAATACTACCAGCAATGCTTTGATACATTTTTCTGCTACTAAAGATACAACAGTCGCCATAGTTTATTATTAATGCAAAAATTTGTAACAAAAATTAAAATTTAAAAAATAGTTATCAAAAGTGCAATCAAACTTACTTCATGCGTTCCAAAAAGTTTTATCCAATAATCTAAAGATATAAATAGACCAATTTTTAGAGATCTAAAAAAAATAATAAAAATAAATCAATATGAATAGTATAGAACAGTGGTTTCCAACTGGCGGCCCGTGGGCCCCATCCGGCCCATGAAGCCCTTTTCTGTGGCCCGCGAACTAAAATATAATAGTTGTCATTTTTTGGCGGACAATTTTGTAAAAAATTTATATGGGTTTAAAATACTTTTCTCATTAATAAAAACCTAATTTCTTCATTTCTGTGAAATTTATCATACCAACTGTGCAAAAAAAATTATTTCTCAGGTTTTGCATCCAAGAAAATATTTATTCAAATACAAAAATAATTGTGTATGTTGCTCTTTCTTATTTCATTTTTTTGTATTTTGTGAATATAATTTAGCATGTGAGTATCAGAAATTTTCTCGAAGAAATTCTCCGATTTAACTTTCTGAAACCACTCATTTTGGATGAAAATATTTACACACGCATTTGTAAATTTAAAATGAAAATATCGATTCTCTGGTGGTTGCAGCAGACAAATCTCAATTTTATCATTGAACATTTTCTGTGCTACTATGCAAGTTTTAATACCAACATTTTTAAAGTTTATATCTTAACAATTAGATAGCTGTTGCACATTAATTGTTTAATAAATCGATGCGCATTAAAGTTATTGTAGCCCGATTTTTTTTATTTAATATTTTTAAAAATATTATTGATAACAATTAAATATTTTTAAAAATCTACTTCTTATTTTAATTTGTAATTCAATACTTTTGTTTTGTACAACTTGGTAAAAATCTGACAATAATATTTAATGTTCCTTCAAACATAAAAGAGTCCCACATAAAATTTTGATAAAGTTGCGGCCCGCCATTTGATTTGTGTTTTTAATCGTGGCCCCCGGCCTCATGTAAGTTGGAAACCCCTGGTATAGAAGCAAATATTGCAATTGTTAAAACAACAGACATACTAAGAATAACACAATCACTATCATTTGTCCAAGAAAATTGGTATCATTTATTAATATAGCATGTTTACCAACACTTTAAATTTTACTATAAAAATTTTTATTTATTGATTCTATAACAGTTCATGGATATAAAACAGTCTTTCATATATTTGATAGACAATTTTACATTATTAATAGACTATAATATTCCACAAAATTGAAAACGTTAAGAAACATTAAATTTTTGCACGTAGTGAAAATTATGTTACTTTTAAGGAATTCCATATTTTGAAGCATTTTTTGCTCAGCAAAAACCTTAAAAAAAAGAGTTGCTGTTTATCATCCATATTACCTGTTACTACCGTTTCCTTGTTGAGCTCGTTATTCCTTTTGTGCCAACCACTAGCTTAGTTAGCCCTGTTTGTCATATATTTTGGGTTAATTTGCCAAAGGTTATGTTGCAAAATAATAAGTTGCTTTGTTTACTTTTTCTAACATTTCCTGCAGAACAGAGCTTAAAACTTTTTTAAATGTACAAAATAAGAAAAAAGAAAGAAAATTTTTTTTTTTTAGTATTTTGACAATAGTTCTTATTTACATGTGTGTAATTAAATTTTGATTTAACAATTTTTATCACAATTTGGTTCTGATTCAGTAATTGCTTTACCTTATTTTTGTCTAGGTGAAAAATTGAATTAAATTTGACACTTTTATAATGTATATTTCTTTATTTTGACAAAGAATAGAAATTTAACTTTAATAAATTAACAAAAATTAAAACTTTAATTTTTTGAAACAAATAATTTCAAGTTTTGTTTGTAGATGTCACTGATATTTTACTTCATTTTATTATTTAAATGAAAACAAACATTTCATTATTTTTAAATAAGTAATAAATTTGATACGTTATGAATTAATTCACAATAAGAATATTAAGATAATATAAATCGAATGATTTGTATACATGGGACAAATTATTTGCCTGTACTTGCTTGGGCCAATTACTATTACTAAGGTGACAAATACAAATTTTTAAAAAAATTATGTAGCACTTTGCCTGTGGTGGTTATAAGTTATAGACTTGAGTTAATTCTCGTCATTGACTTTATTTTAGTTTTTCATGAGCCACTACCCGGTTGATGGCAAAATACGCAAACTTTTTTAACGCATGTACCAATATGGAATCTCTCTTTTTTAGTTACTAGATACCAAATTATATTATGTGGGCTGGAAACCATTACAGGGTGCGTAGCCAAATCTTTGAATCAAAAATAAGCACTTTTTAAAAACTTTTCAAGCACTTTACAAAAATTTTCAAGCACTCAAAAATTTCATATCAAATCAATGATAATATTGAAAAACAAAAACTTTTTATGAACGGTTTTAGCCTTAAAAAAACCCCCAAAAAGAAACGGACGTAAATCGAAACAATCAGTACTTTCCCACATCACAGAGTGAATTCAACTTGACTCTGAACAAAAGTACCCTTACCCCCTACATCAAAAAAGTGCTAGAAGTAAAATAAAATAAACAAGAATAAAATTAAAATAAATTAAAAAGAAAAACATTTATTAAGGATCTGACTATCCGAATTGGAGCACTCGGGTTTCAGTTTCGAGTGTGCGCGCATGCGCAAGTCATAACGTGGGTACCACATGAAGTCCGTGTGAATGATTACGTAGCAAACACCCCATTTTTCATGAAATGCAGGGGATCCGCCAGATATCACTGAAGGAAAAAAAAATTAGTCGTGAAAAAAAGCACTTTTTAAAAACGTCAGCTGAAAAAAGCACCTTTAAAAGCTTTTAAAAATGAAATCCCCCAAAAAGCACATTTAAGTACTTTTTACAAACGCTACGCATCCTGCATTAGTTTTGACCTGTTTTTGTGACTGGGCAGAATTAAAAAATTATTTCTGTGCATCAAAACTTAATTATGGCACTTGATTCCCATAAGAAATAGTAAAACTATTGCATCAATTATGTATTTAAAATAAAGTTGTTAGAAAGTACAAACCTTAAGAAACGAACAAATCCAGATAGTGTCACATCAACTTGACGTTTTTGAAAAGTATCTAAAGAATAATAGTAAATTGAAGGACCAATTATAAAGCTTCCAAAAACAGCATATTTCCATTTGAAGAAACTAGTTTTTTTATAGGTTTTCTTCGTCGCAAATGTTTGAACAGTTTTCAAATTTATATTTTGAAACAATTTTCTTTGCAAAATGTTTGTGGCACATCTACTTGAATGACTCAACATAAAACAATAAGGTTTGGCCATTTTTTGCCTGGAAAAAAATTATTGATTACAAAATTATTTAAACAAATAATAAAACAGATATGATAGCTAATGATTCTGTAATAGTATTTAATGAAAAAATTATTGAAAGAATTAAATTAAAAGTGCTGAAAAAGGAAAGAGTATTTTAATTGTGTAATTCATTAATTTTATGTAAAATTTCAAAACTTACACAATTGTTAAATAAATATAATTGAAAGAAGAGTAGAAATTTTAAAAAAATTTACAGGATTAAAAAAGATTTAAGAGAGAGAACAATAGCATCTAGCTTATAAGACTCACATCCAATAGATGATTAAGTAAGGACACTTCAACTAAACTTATTATGTACTATTGAAGTTGAAATTCAACACGAAGTTAGTTGACTCAAGCAAAATATTTTATGAAGAATAAAATGTGATTTTTAAGCAATAGAGCAACAATAAGTTTTAGGTTTCTGTAAGTTTCAACAAAGTTTTAGGTTATTAATATATTCATTACATTTAATAAAAAATTAAAAGTATTTTGTAGCAAATCCTTCATTTGATAATGCATAAAAATGAATTTAAAGTATGGATTTAGACCTTTTTAATTAATCCAATTAATTTTTTATTAACTGTTTTTGCCCACTTCCTACTGTTGCTTCACTAACATCTAATCAAGGAATTAGATAAGGGCATCTACACACTTGTGCATGCTACTCAACCCAATTATATTTTAAAATTTTTTTTAAAACTAATTTATAAAATAAGGTTTAAAAACTGTATTTGCAAAACTTAGGTAGGTAGGTACTTTATTTACGTCGCACTAGAGCTACACAATGGGCTATTGGTGATGGTCTGGGAAATATCCCCGAGGACGATCCGAAGAGTAGCCTTAGCGATTTTGATTCTCTAAGTATAATAACCATGCTCTGCTAGAAATTATATTTAGAGGATCAAAATTGTGATGGCAAGTCTTCGGATCATCTTCATGGATGTTTCTCAGACCACCAATAGCCCATTGTGTAACATAAAGTATCTAAGTTTCACAAATAAAATTTTTGAATTTTTCTACATTAATTAAAAAGGCAAAATAATCATTATATAAATTAATATTTTATCATTATATTGCAATAAGCAGGTTTAATGTGTAGTTAAATATGTTTTATTCTAATAAACAGGTTTATAATTATATTCTAATAAACATATTTACCTTAGGAAGGGCATTATATAAAAAGTAATTAAAGTGAAATTAGATGACAATAAGAAGTTCAAATTTATTGTGAAAGATTTTGTGACCATGTCACCAAAGATAAATAAATACCAAATCAGCATATAATTCCTTTACAACAATTGATTGATTTGTAACTGGTCCAAACTGCACAAAGGTAAATTAATTTGACTACTCTTTGTGACAATATAAATATTACTTTTGTTACTAAACTGATTAATTTTTATCAGAATAAAAAAATCTATAATGAATGCATTCTTAACTGTGGCAAAATTCATAGTAAAATATGCTTACAATTAAAATGCAATAAATTAACATAGTTAACAAAAAAACGCAGCTAGATTTAAGACTCCAAAAAACTTTATAAGTATAAACTTCATGCGATTTAATGATAGAATCTATTTATTTTAATGATTTATAAATTAGAAGGAGGTAAAGAATTTATAGAATTTGTATTATAAAAAATTCAAATAGCTTAATTTTTTGCAATATATTTATAAAAGCACCTAATAATATAAATATATCATTTCCAATAAGTCATGAAAAAGAATAATAGATCTTTTATAAAAAGTATATATTTTTATTACTATATGTCATAAAATGAAACAATTTTAATTAAAGAATAATTAAAATATTTTAGAAACTCCTTCGTATTTGAAATTTTAATCAGTTCAATTTTAATCAGCAAAAAAGAAAATTTGTCCTATCTTCTATCTTTTTGCTTTGTTTACGTAATTTTATAGTTGATAGTATTTCAATGGAATATTCGTTACGGACTGAAAGTGCTGAATAGAGTCAAATACCTTGTTCTATCAATGTAGTTAAGATACTTTTATGAATTAAAACTGAAAAATCGGAGTGAATAGGTGGTATATAAAACGTCTAATATTTAAACTATTTTTAATTTTTAAACGGACAGATGATATCCTCTGCGATACATATATGCAATTTTGAATCAGTTGAACTTTTCGACAATTTACGAACTCAACCACTCGTAGAACAACCGCTGTAAACAAAAACAACTTTATTTGCAAAGACACGTGTGCAATGATTATTATATTTACTTTTAATAAATATTCCGTTTGCTCACATTTTAAAGATTCTTGAACGTTAAACTCATTCTGTATTATTCATATTTTTCTGTATATTCTGGTATTCATATTTTTTATTTTCTTTAAATATTAAAAAGTGTTAAAAGTAACCACTTATAAACTTTAAAAGTGTTATTTTACATAATGCTATATTTTGTTACTAATATGTTTGATTTCAAACTTTTAGCCTGCTTTGTTTTAAATATTTACAATTTATTATTAGCTTGTCCTTTCTTGTTCTTCATTACCAATTTAAGGAAATGATAACTACAAATTTAAGTTATAATAAAAATTTTGGAAAGAAGGAACTAATTAAAAAAAAATTTCTTATAAATGCAAAAGTTATAGTTAAATTAAGTTTTTTTATTTTAATCTTTATATGCAAAGCTTTCAGTTAACCTGCATATTTGTATCACGTTTTATACATTATTGATATTTTAAAATTGTTAAGGTTTCTGCTTTACAGAGGATAAGATATTTCAAATGTCTTTTATTTTTTAGGAATAGTATATATAATGGCTGATTGTTCTGAAGAAACCAATAAATCTTTGCAAGTAATGTATCATTTAAATGTTAATTGAAAAAAAAAACTTGCTTTCTGTAATATTACCGAAAATCACAACATTTTTAATGACAGTTTATTACATAACTGAAAACATTATTTTTGAGTTTTGATCTCATTTCCTATTAATAGCACTGCAACAATTACTTTTTTTTTATTCATTTTCTCTGATGAACTCTTACATTAACATAATTTGTCAACCTCTTTTGCAAATCCTAGGTAGTAAAAATATTAATATTTAAAAATAAAATTAAAAATCAGATTTTTTGATTTAGAAAAGTTTTTTTTACACTTATAATAGTCAAATTAACTGTATTGATAATAGTTTTTATTGCTAACAAAATAAAACTAGAACACTAAGACTTCGATCCAAAGTTTTTAATATTATTGATTAATTATTGATAACTACTGTCTAAATAAATGAAGTCATTGTTATTTTTATCACTTTAATGGCTTGTCAGTTTGATATCGAATAAATAGTTAATTAATAATTTAAATTAAAAATCAGTTATTGTTAAATAACTCTTAACAGAAAATACTTTAAAAAAAATAATAATAAATTAATTACCTATTTAATAATAAGTTTTAAAAGCATTAAATTAAATTAAATTTGTATAATTAAAATATTTATCAGTGATACTTAAAACAACAAAGTATTTTAACACACATAATTAAAATGTTTAGTTCAACAGTTATACTTCATTCTTATCTATATTTAAAAAAAATTTTCCCTTTCTGTTTTCTTCTCTAATTAAAATATTCATATGAATAAAGTCCCGCAGTGGACTGATCGTTAAGACACGGTTCCCAGCAGATCGCTTAAGTCAAGCATCACTGGCTGTGGTCAGTGTGCAGGTGGGTGACCGCTTGGATCAGTCTGTGTAGGGACCGAGGGTGTGCGGTATTAATCCTCGTTAAACTGTTCTACCGTAAATTGCTTGACTTCGCGTGCAGGTCGTGGGGCTACCGAAGCGGGGGTGCCATCCCCTCTGCAGAGGATCAAAATTGAGATGGCATGTCTTCGGATCATCCTCAGGGATGTTTCCCAGACCGTCACCAATAGCCCATTCTGCAGCTCTAGTGTGACGTAAATGAACTACAAGATTCATATGAATAAAATTAGTCGTAAAAAATAATACAACTTTAATAATGTATACATCTGTGTAATGTAAACCAATTATCCTAGTTTCTACTTATTCATTATAAGCAATTTGATTCGACTGTATCAGGATTAAAGGACCATTCTCGTGGAAAAATTAACCATCGGAAAATTTTATTCTAATTTATAAATTGAATTATACATTAATAAATTGAAATTCGAAATTCTGTATCATTATTTTCAAAATTTTTTTATGCTTTGTTTTTCAGGCTGATGAAGTTCAAGCTCTCTCAGCTATATATGAATTAGATTGGGTGACAGAAAATCTTGTTCAAAATGCTTACAGCATAAAAATATCAGATGGTGCAAATAACATAGTTTACTTTAAAGTAAGATTTTTTAGTTAGTTGGTTTTTAAGTTCATTAAAATTATAAGCTGCTAAAATACCTTAAAATGGTCCATTTTATTGAAAAAAAAAATTTAAAAAAATATATATATATTTTTCGCTTCAAATCATTTTAATAAATTTGCATTCGTTAGCATAAGGGTTATTCATGCATCCATATATAAGTTTTGTGGTGATTTTAGATCATTTTCATATAATGATAATAATATCAACTTCGAATAAAGAAACATTTACCCTTTGATCTTTCTTGTACTGAGTTTTTTCACATCAACTTTCTATTAAAAAACCAAATGCTTTGTTATGTAGGAAAGCTGCAGATTGGTTGGAAAATATCAAAAGAAAATCTTCTTTTTAAAATGTTTTTGAATAAGTCAGTATGCTATTGACACAATATTTTTTGGTAAAAATAAAAAAAAACAATATTTAATTACCTTCTTAGCAAAATAAATTATATTGTATATTTTCATTTAAAACTTATAGCAAGTTGTTTTGAAGTCCAGTAAAAAGAGTCTTTCAAAATTTTGTGAAACATTATGCATTAAATTAGAAGTTAATTTATGATTTAAAAGTCTTGCCATTTTTTAATTTTTGACATAAGAAAAAATATAGCTTTAATTTGCTCTCAAAATTTACTCTTATGAATCTAAAAAAAAAAATTTAAAGAGAAATATTATTTTCTTTTTTAAATTATTTTTATTTAAGGGGATTGGGAAGATTTCAATATCTGTATATATGCCAAAATAATCACCTAGTTTTGGTATATTCCAGACACTGACCTGTGAGAAACCAAATAAAAAAAATAAAAAAAAAATATATATATATATATATATATCACAGAAGATAACCAACTCATTGCTATCTGTAAGTAAATCTCTACATATATATATATTTTTTTTTTCAAAATCTCTTTGGTGCTTTGTTGGCTGTAATTGAAGTGAACAGATTTTGATATGTAAATAATATATCAATGTTTTGATGTTTCTATAAAATTACTAATTTTTTCTTCTGTTTTTCATATTAGGTCACTCTTCCTGAATCATATCCACTAGACTCTCCACCAATTTATGAATTAAGGTTTGTGTCCTACTTTTTTTTTTTAAATTTCGATTGTTATTGTTACATTAGTAAATATTCAATCTCTTAATATATTTTTGTTTTATAGTGCACCGTGGATGAATAGAATTGTTAAACAAAATTTGTGTTCTGCTTTAGAAGATGTTTACTGGTATAATGTTTTTTCTTTTTGTATTTTGAAAAGTAAAGACTATGTCAGAGTGATAATTAGAATTCTATTATCTCCTAAACAAACTTGCTACCCCCTCTTTTAGTGTTTGAGTGCTCCTTTAAATTAAATACAGCAAAAGCATAAATGAAATCCCCAATAAGTGAAAAAATACAATGCAAAATGACATTTAAACTATACCTATACAAATTATGAAAGAAAATAACAATATATTGAAGTGGGGCAAGAGGACATAATTTATTTTGGTTCAATGTGTTTTAGTTACGTTTCAAATAACAAAGATAGTCAAATAAAAGACCAGGAATTTATAAAAATTGTATAATAAAACTTTTAGATTTTTCATGATGGATTTTTTACATGTTATTTAACCCGTTACCTAATACCTGTTATTTCTCACTGTAATCACTCAATTTAATAAAAAATTTAAATTATGTGCTGTTCTGTCACTGATTTTTGCCTTTAAATGCATTAATTATATTTATACATTTTTTTATCTTTTTCAAAGTAAATTTAATATAGAAATTTTATATTGGAAAATTTTAAACAAATGTTATAAAATCCACATAACCTCACTATCCTAAACTGCAGATCTCACAGTATCTCAAAAATGCAGGTAAGCCTGCCAGGTAAAAAATTAGCTATCTTAAAAAACATATAAAAGCTAGAGGAATCTTAAAACACATTAATGCCATATAACTATGACTACAGATCTAATAACCACCTGGATTCAATTAAGAAATGAGTTCACAAAGCTTTGAAGGCACAACATGCAAATCTGCCAAATTGTGATTAATGCAAATTGATTATTTTGGTGTTTTTACCCACTCTTTCAGCACCTAGGGTGTTACATTCTTCCAATTTGTTTGTCCTCTCGAAAAATACGGGTAATCGATGACATATTCATCATGTAGATGTTGATTAAAAATTAATACCAGATCATCCAGAAGAAAAAAATTTTTTGCTTCATGTCAGTGGTCACTTCAGTGAGCTGATGTAATTCGTGACCACCGAACTATTCCTAACTTGAACCGGATCTTGTAAGCAATCAGGAGAAGCAATAACTAATTTAATAATTTTTTTTCTTCTGGTGAGCTTAGATAATAATAAATCTAAATGGTATCAATTTAATGATTCTAAGTAATAAAAAAATATGTTTTTCTAAAGTATTATCTTTCAATTGAAATTTGTGTATTTAATCAATCAAGTAATGGCAAGTTTTGTATTTTTAATCTAGCCAAAATATTGGTAGAAGCATAATCTACTTGTGGATTGAAGCTATTCGAAATTTTATAAATACTGACACAGTTGTTGATGAGGATTCTATCAAACTAGACGATTTGAATCAGTCTCTAGTGTATGATGTAGAGGCCTTTTCAAGTGATGTCAAAGAAAGTGGTAAGATGAGCAAAAATTTTAATTTTCAATATACTAGGCTGCTTAATAAATTTTTTTTTCTTTCTTCAATCCAATTCACGATTTTTTTAATGGTATTTTAAGTGCTTGTGAATTTTCTCATAAATTATTTATAAAAGCTTTCAAATTACAGGGTATTCGTGCACCTGGAAAGTCATGAATTTTGGTATTGAACAAATTTTGTCATGATTTTAACTATTTTTTTAAAAAAAAAATCATGGAAAGTAATGGATTTAGGTCACCGAAAAATCATGGAAATAGGTCACCGAATTTTCAGAATGGATTTTACCGCTCCCCCTAATTTCATGGTGTTCCAAATATCTGAATTTCTAACAAAATCGCCACTCACAGTCATGTTTTATTAAAATATAAAATGTTTTTATCATGTACTTTAAAAATTATGGTGTTCTTTTAAGAAATGAAAGAAAAAACATCATTTATAGAGTGAATTATCTTTTAAACTTTTTATTGTTATTTATTTTTTTTATTTTATCAATTTAAAATTCTAGCTAAAGCAAGCCAGTCATTGGCGAATTTTTTTAAATTCCAAAATGAGAACGTAAAAATCTGTAGTATTTCTTTCTTTTCCGATGAACAAGAAAAATATCTTTAGATTATAATTCTGCAGAAAAAAAATTTTTGCTTTTGTATTTTTTTCAGCTATTTTATTGTTTCAACACAGATGCAGAGTATAATTGTTTTGGCTATACCTATCATTTCAATTAATGTTATTATAATGCTTTTTAAATTTATTGTTCTGTTTTTGTCAGGAGAAAATAGTAACTTCGTTAAGTCATGAAAAGTTCTTAGAATTAGTCATGGAAAGTTATGAAAAGTCATGAATTTGAAAATCTAAAATGTAGCAGATACCTTGAACTTATATACTAATTGTTTAAATTTGTAAAAAAAATTTCGATGCCAAACACAGTTAACTAATATGCATTACGAACCTAGCTCGTGAACAACAGTCAATATGCAATCGGTTACAAAATTACACATAAGCTAGATAATAGTGTTAAGTTACTGCACAGTATGCTTCATTACATGTAAAGCTTGTGTATATTTATCATATTTTACTTTTTATTGCATTTAAGCTTAATAATAGTTTATAGTCATTACACTGTTACTTATCGTGACAATTTTTTTATATTTTGTGCTCTTTGATTTTTGCACTTCTATGACATTTTTCAATTTGTTATTTCTTTAAAACTTGAACTATAACTACAGTAATTTTATGTCTTTTAATGAATAGCTTATTATTATAAAAATGTTTCGATATATCCGGTGAATAAAGTAAGAAAATTAGGATAGAAAAGAGGAAGTCAATCAATGAATCAATTTTTGTTTGTAAATAAATAAAAAAGTTTTTTTGCCTTTTAATTTGTGGTACGGCAGGTAATAGCCATATTTTTTATTTATTAAATTTTATTTTAGCAATCACATTCTTCGAAGCACCATCTATTGAACATGGCCAGCCCATAATTGACCGAAAAAGTGTCTTCCAAGCTCACATTTCACGTGTTGTTTCTGTGGAACAAGTAAAGATTTAAATAGTATTGTTTGAATTACTTTTTATTTTTATTGTGTTAAACATTTTATGTATGTGTGATATTTCGTGTTATGATATTCATATATACCTTTATTAATTTTGAAATTGAAATAATTGAATTACTTTCAACAAGGAATATGCTTGCAGAAGTGTGCAGAGAGCCCCTCTGTACACCTCTCCATTATTTTCGTGGACATGTTTGTTATTTTCTTTGTAAAATAACATTTTTCAACAGTTAAATGTTTAGAAAAAGCAAAATATTTTATGAAGAATAAAATATCTTTCTAGAAGAATTTTTATAATTATGTTTTAGATCATTAGAAATGAAATATTTTTTACATTTATGTAAAATATTAAGAATATTTTGTTTGGAATAATAATTTTTTTACCTTGAATTATTTTCTACTTTCATTGATATAATAAAATAGGAAATTAAAGTTTTATAACATATCATTTTATTTTTTTTAATTGGGTACTTGCACTTCAAGAAAAGAAGGTCATGGATACCCACACATGTAAACTATGACTAGGACTGGGCTATGTAAGAAATTTTATATTAAAGATACATTGACTGCTAGTCATCGCAATATAGCGATGTATCATGATTTAGCATATGTTCAAAAATTATCTATCAGAAATCTTTACATTAATCGAAATTAAATAAGAGGAATAAATCTACTGCAAAACAAAATTTCTTAAGTAAAAAATAACCCTACCTTTATTTTAATTTTTTTTTTTAAATTAAAAATGACTTAAGATTTATTGGTTTAAAAACAATAATAAAACTAACAAAATATTTTACATACATGCATTAAAAATTTAAAAAAAAAAAATGAAAGTAAAAAAACAAACAAACTAAAGAAATGTTCACTTTAGTAAAACATTTTTAAAATTATTTGTTGAAAAACATCGTGCTTTTGAATCATTGTTAGACCTTCTTTAATTTATTTATTTAAAAAAACAAAGTTGTACTAACTAATGGTCTAATTCTATACTTAATGAATGTAAAAATAAATGTAAGTTTTTTATTTATTTATTATTATTTTCTTTATTCAATTAAAGAAAATATTTGTTTTAACTAATAGCCAAATTTTTTTATAATTAAAAACGACTAATGATTTATTTGTTTAAAAATAATCCAATTCTATCTTATTATTATACTTACGTGCATTAAATAAATTTTTTTGAAAACTAACTTTTTATAACAAAGTTAAATACAAAATACCCCTATTAAATTGTATCGCTTAAGATGAAAAACAATAAAAAAAAATATTTAAAAATTTTTTTAAAAAACGAATTGAATCTCTTTTATTCATATTTACTTTTCATTAATAGATTGAGTTCAGAACGAAAATTTAAGATATAAGTAATTACGCAACGATTGCCAAGTAACAGTAGGTCTACTAAAAATAATTGACAAGAATCGTTAAATACCGACAGACAAAAAGAAAAAGAAATGACGAAATAATACACAATGAAATGATCGCTAAGTAGCAAAAGTCTCACTGAAAGTAATTTACAAGAAACTGTCAGACTATGAATTTTAAAGAACAAGGTTCGAGCAAGAAGAAAGGTGAGTCAGAGATCACGAGTTCGAAAAACCACTGAAAGAGGGAGTTTGAACAATTAAAAATAATTTAAGGACTGAATTTGCATAGTATTAATTTTGAGTGTAAGTTTTCTACCCTCATTATGCAAATGTTATTTTTTGATTGGATGAAAAATATGCTTGTATATATATATGACAAATCGAGATTAGATTTGGAGATTTTCATGACTGTATGGATTGAGTTTGTTACCTCTTATGGGGAGTAGATTACTCTCGAGGATTGTTTTCTTTTATAATCTTTTATGATGCTTAAGTTCAGTTATAATTTTTCTTTGCTTAATGAAAATTCTTGTTAGTTCAAAGATGATTTTTTCATTATGCTTGCTTAGCATTTTCCACAATGCACTAAACTCTGCTGTTAAATCCCGACGAAATAAAGTACATAGCGATCATGAAATAACGTAAGTCCAGCTGAAAATAATCTTCAAGAAAAGTAAACTTCCAAAGACAAAAATGGCGCATAAAGAAACTATGCATAGCTTTCTATTTCAACGCTGATCCTCGCACGAAACTGGGAGTTCTGATTCAATACGCTTTTCGTTATTCAACATCACGAAACTAACATCGTCTTCGTAGCTAGACGCTAGCAACAGTTCGCAGTTAGACGAAATCAAAATAGTATTCGTCAACTCGTCTGATGCATCGCCTAAATTGAAAGTCACTACCGGCGGCTAAAATCCGATTTCTGATGCATCATCTAAAACGACAGTCACTCTCGGCAGCTTAAATCAAGCTTCTGATGCATCGCCTAAAACGAAAGTCACTACCGGCGGCTAAAATCAGATTTCTGATGCATTGCCTGAAACGAAAGTAATTATATCTGCCTGCCGATATATGCATTAAATCAATATTTCGCGTTGCATTGATTTATAGCCCAGTCCTACCTATGACGTCAGTCTCAGCTAATCATTCATAAGCAAAACGGTGTGTTAAAGTTGAGCTAAGTTTCTCCATATAAGTTGGAATGTTAATTAACGTAAAGTAAATTATATACAGCTCGGTATTGCTCTCGCTAAAATATAATTCATTCGCGCCTATGTCTTTTACTTAGCTTGGTTTTATTATTTGTTTATATATTTTATTTCTCAGTGATATATTATTTTTTCTGTGTGTACCTGGCAAGTTTGATGCATAGTTAGTTTGTTTATGTTCTACATGGCTTTGTGCCTGTCTTTGTGTTAAATGAGAAATATATAGTGAAAGAATTGAAATATTTGTGAAAGAATATAGAATGTGTCACTTAAGAGAATTGATACTTGGTGAACTGGCTTACTCGAAATAGAATGGAAAGAATAGTTGCTAATGTAAACAAATGCCAGCTTTCAACAACCAATCAGGATCATGATACCCACACTACATTGGGCATATGAGTGAAAAGTTTGCCCAATGCATCCTTATTCCTTAGCACACCACTCTGCTATTATCTTAGCATAACTCTCAAAGTTCAAAAATTTTTTATATGTGCTATCCTGCATCTTAGTCTATAAAATAGATTTACTTTTACATTATACAGTGATTGGGATAAACTTATTTTGTAATAAAAATAAACATGACTAGCGCAATTAAAAAAATAAGCTAACTATTTTTTATTCATTCTTTGTATAATTGAATTCAGTAACCTTTAATTCTTACAAAACATAATCAAATTTCGTTTCTTTCCTCTCATCTTCGGTACTGTTTATTTATCCCATCCAAAATTTCTGATTTTCATTGAAATTTAAGGGGGGACTTAATTGATAGTTTGTAATATTTCTATTTGAATATTAAATATATATGTGCCTTATCAAAACTTTTACATGCCCTTGATATGTCAGGCAATGCAATTTTCTCTGTCATTAATAATTCATTATATGCATTTATAATTGTAAATACTGCCATGAAGCAATGGTTGGTGTATAAAATATGATGTCCCAAACTTATTTAATATAAGAAAACACTCACAGAATATCAAATATAGTAGCTTAAAGTTAATTTTCTTCTCTGACATACATTTTTAGAATCACTAAAAGATATATTAAAAGTATCCAGATAATAAAAAACAAAATTAAAAATATCTTCCAATGAATACTGATGCAAGTAGTTATGTACCCAATTATCAGCATTTTGAACATAAAATATTTTTTTGTAAACCTATTTTTTAACCAGGGTTGGTGTTTTTCCTAGAACATTTTCCAAGTCTAATAATTCTCAAAATATTAAGTGTGGTACACTCTACAATAAATGTTTTATTTTTTGTACTGAAATTTAATTTTAAATAAGTGCTTAATGTTGTGTATTGCATAAACTCAAGTATTATCAATTAAACTTAGTACTTAAATTTCTTAATAGTTGTGAATTAAAACAGTACATTTTTCTGATTTTCTAAAAATTAATTCTACTGATTCAATCCCAATTAATAATTGTAGGTTAATTACCTGTTATAGTTTTTGCAATTTTTTAAACTTTATTTAAAAAATACTCTGCTTTATTGACAATTTAAGACAGAATTGATAAAACCAATTAATTTCAATTTCTTTTATTAAATATTTTTAAAGATATAGATTCATTTAACAATTGTTAATTAAGTTAGATTGTTGTTGTTCCTCAATATTTTTGAATTTATTCAAATTAAACTTCTTAAAAACTGTTTCCGAAAGCATATGAAAAACTGTAGTAAAACCATGGTTTTTACAGTACTGTCTTCAGTTGCTTACTCATGCCATGATTTTTACAATACATTTTACCATTGTGCTCAAAGCATTGCTCAACCTGTTTGCTGTAACTATGTATGAGTTTAAACAGATAAGAGAATTATCTCCCATTATAATTATTTCTATACAGCTTCCGTTTAAACAATTACTTTTTTTCTCTTTGTTAATCAGGTAAATCATGCTTTACAGAAATTGAAAGAAAATAGAAAAATAGCAACAGCCACTCATAATATATATGCTTATCGGTAAGAAAACATTTCTGTCAACCAATTTGCTATTTGTGTAACCTATATTCTTTTAATATGATTTTAGTTAGTATTTATTTTTGTGTTTTGACAAATTTTCAGATCGAAATTATCTCTGATTTTGACAAAACATTTTCATATATAATTTCTATGCCTTTTTGTTAAATATTTTTGATGGTAGTATAATATATATATATATATATATATATATATATATATATATTTTATTGACTTAATGGATTTAGAAAATTTCACTTTTGTTTAAAAATCCAGCAATTTAATTTTCTAAACTTTGTCAGTTTTCAAATTAAATCTTTTTTTTTTTTTCAATTGCTTGTTGAAGTTAAATAAGTTTTAAAAAAACACCAAATTTACAATGGGGGTTATTCTTTAGAAAGCTTACATGCTTTTACAGTTCATTTAACTTAAAATGAAATTTTTAAAATCATGAAAAAATGTATATTTACTGTAACTTCTATTTTTCATTTTAAATAAATTTTTATAATGTTAAATTAGTTCTAAATCATTACGAAATTCGACTGCGTGTATATTTATCTAGGTACATTGTCTAATTGACAATATGTCATTATCTAATCCACAACATATCTAGTAAACCTTTTTTAATTCTTGTGTATAATTTCTTAATTGACACATTACTTAATACAATTTTTAGGAACTGAAGATATCCTATGTGAATGTGGTTACTTTATGTACTTATACAATATACGTAAATTTTCTTAAAAATGTTGAGCACAGATTGGGCTTATCTGACTGCTATGCAGTTGTAATGCTACGGTGTGATTCATTGTATTGCAGTTAAGTGGTGCTCTGTAATGTTACTGTACACCTAGCCGTGCTGTGTAGGTGTTGTCAAAACATTTATTAGATTGATTTTATTTAATTTTTTCATCATTTTTGTTTTAACATATTATTTTAATTCCTTTCCTACTAATTTATCCGTCAAAATTAAATTTGTTGTTTTTATTAATGTAATATTTTAGGATATCTTGTGGTGATGGGAAAACCTTTATACAAGATTGTGAGGATGATGGAGAGACAAAAGCTGGTTCTGGTCTACTCCATTTGCTTCAGGTACTTTTAATTTTCTTAGAATCGTAAAGCAGGGGTTCTCAAGGTGAGATCTTCAAAGTGTGTCATTTAAGGAAGGCCATGAACCTGTACACCTTTCCAATGTATGGTCGTGATTAATTCCTGATCACAATAATTATCTTTTTATGTTCTCCACATAAACCTCATGAATCACCCAAGGTAAAGTTTACCTCAAGACTGTAACATAGCTGCCAACTCTACTGGATTTTGGCTGTTTCTCCTGGTTTATTTGAAATTCTCCTGGTTTTTGTACATTTTAGAAAATTCCCCTAAAATTGAGGAAGTTTCCTATAAAACCTATTGAAATAGAATTTTTGTACATATTATTGCTTGCTTACTTGAATATTAAAATAATATGAATTTCATGATAATACGTAATACATAACGAAGCGAACCTCATTTATAGAAATCAGTTCAAAACTTTTTTTGTTTTAAAATGTTCACTTTATTTTTATTCAGAACTCTCTTTTGATGACTATAAAAATCCCTATGTGTAAAATATTTAGTACATTATGCTACAATTATCATGAAATTTATATTTCGTAAAATCTACTGGATTTTTTGCTATCCATGTTGGAAGCTATGCTGTAAAAAAAACTGCAATTCGCCTAGGAAAATCCCACGTTTTCTGAATAAGAATAATTTATTATATTCTTTGACAGTGTAAATTATAGTCTGTCCATTTATTAAAGAACTCCCTTCGCTAATAGTTTAGAGCGTTCTCGATGACTATGGTTACAAGGTTGAACTATTTTACGTAGGGATGTGGGGTAAACATTTACAAGTTTTGACATGGGGTGATAAGAGATGTTTCAAGTGCCTCCTTTTGTAAAAGAGGTCTTTCTTGTTCCAATAGCATCTTTAGTTTATTGTCGGGTATTTAATTCGAATAAGTGTTGCAATTTGAATGTTTTGAGATTTTAAAATTTTTTTCAACTTACAAATGCAACTATCGTACACAAGTGATTTGCATAGATTTTGGAATGTGTGATAATTGGTCTTGAAAGTTTCAAAATGGAAAGATGTGTCTGTTTATGACCTAAAGGTAACTAGTAATAATTAAGATTACTTATATAACAGTAAAGGTTTCTAATAAAATATCCATTCTGTTGTTAGAAACTATAAAGAAAAAAGTAATAATGGAAAGGTATTAAGTTTGAATTATTTTTTAATATTTTTTTTCCAATTGGAATTAACAAAAAACTCTAATAACATCTTGCCAATACATTTATTCACAAAATTAAAAATGGCTATTGCTCTTTGATTTGATTGTTTTTATGTATGATTTTTTTTTTTAATAAATATATCTTTACACTTTTTGTTAATCACAAAAGATTGATTATTCGAAAATATGAGATGGATTGAAGTTGGCTTATTAAGAAATTTACAAGCAGTCTCTATTATCATTTTTTTGGTACTCTTTCATTGCTTAAATTTTCCGATATTTCTTTCTGATAATTTTTGATATTTTGTTGTGCCCAAAATGCTCATTAGCAATCTCACGTCTAAATGTGATTGCAGTTTTACTGACATTTTGTGGCAAAGGAATTTTTCACATATTTTAAATTAAATTTTTATTAAAGTAATAAAAATAAATTACTGTTGTTTTCCACCTCATATTTGTTTATTATTCAAGAACGAGCATTTAATAGAAAGCAGATAATTTAATTCTGAAGGGTAGTAATTCCACAGTTAGATTAATGTTAACTTTGAAAATTGGAGTAACAGTTATGCTAAACGAGTTCTACTAGGTGAATGATGCTCAGTTATTTTATAATTCACTTATTTTAATTGTGTACTACCATTATTTCACCAGTATATTAGCATAAGTGCAAGTGAAATTTTAATTTCAAATTTATATTATTTTTCTATTCTAATTAATCTCTATATCATGAAGAAAATATTTTTAATTCATTTTTTTTTATTTAAGAAAAAATTTGAGTTGAGGGAAAAATTGTAAAAATGAAATCATAGTATATTTTTTGGATTTATTTTGATAAATACTTTGTAGATATTGGACGTGAGTAATATTCTTGTTGTTGTTTCAAGATGGTATGGAGGTGTTCATCTTGGACCAGATCGTTTCAAGCACATCAATAATGCTGCAAGAACCCTCTTGTCCGAAACAGGGTTAATATCAGAGGTATAAGTATATTTATAACACAACTTCTTTTCTTGTTTAATATTGTTTTTTTAGAGTTTTAGAAACATTGCTCTAATTTGTTACAATAATAATTATTAATACGTTTATGCATATTATTTATACTTCTGACTGTTACATTATTTTATTCTACAAACATTTTTCAAGCTATCTGTATAATAAAGAGTTTCCTTAAAGGAGACACTGTTTTTAAAAAAACACTTTACCTTATTAACATTCCTAGAAAAAACACAAATCATTTTCTGGAAAATTATTTATATTAATTAGTACAATTTGAAGTCTTTAAGAATCTTTATGCAACTCATTCATATTAAATGTAATCAATTATCGAACAAATTGTAAAGAAATATTTTAAAACATGCATTATTGTGGCATAGCTGTGCATGCATCAACCATTTTTAATTTATAGATTTAACTTAATACTTTTTGTTTATAAAAGATATTCAAAAGTTTCATCGACAAAGGTACATCTTTCCTCTTAATTCTTTTAAAATATTTAATTTTGAAAGCAAACAGCAGATACCTACTTTTATATTCATGTTGTTCTTATTTCATAAAACAATCTAAGTGTGAATGTTTCGTGAAGCACTCACATTGTATTTTCAATTGCATGGCAGAATGCACAGAAACATCTTATTGCTTATATGAATTATGCTCTAAAAAATTGTTCTGAAATTGGGATTTATCATTATATTGCTCCAAGCCCCTAATGATTTCATGTCTCATAATTTTCTAGAAATCACAGAATACGCCCAAGAAGACTCAGAAAAGATGACAGTGTCTGGAAGCATTTATTGCCTTACTTTTAAGTTTTAAAATGTATATTGTACTGTACTTTTGTATAGTAAATTATTAATTTGTTTCTTAAGGTTCTTTTTTTTTTAAAAAGTCAACATAAACAAGTGTAAAAAGTAGTGTTTAATGTTATATTTATTTTTGTATTATCTCTTTAATCTTGCATGGCTGCTATAGTTTTAAAATTAAAAATTACAAAGATTTTTACATTAAGGAATTATTTGGCGAAATATAAAAAATATGTTGTTGTTTTTTCTATTAACACGGGCAATACTTATATTAACCCATTACTGTTCTCAGATCTTTTTAAAGGACAATTTTAAAAATGCCTTATAAAGCCCAAATAATTTTTTTATATTTTTGCATAAAAAAAAACGAATCTATAATAAATTAATTACAGAAAAATATAAAACTTCCATTTAATAAAAGACCTATTACCTATATTAGTATAATGGATACCACAATTAATTAAAGCTACACTGGCCTTATCAACAGTCGGACGAATTTTTTTTTTTACAGACCTCCAAAACAAAATAGTACCAATGAAACTTAATTAATAATGTATTTAATAATTTTGTGGAAGATATAGAATACACGAGTTGTATTGAAATGAAAATAATTTCTATATTAAACCATGCTAAATTAAATACCAGACCAAGGTTGGAATTCTCAGGGACATATACAATTTACTCTGGAAATTTTTAAAATTGGGTAGCGTTGTAATGATAATAAAAACATATTCTTTCACTTAGCAATTGTTAATTCCCAGTATATCATTGCTTTTTGATTTTCTAACATATTAAAATTGAGACTTAATAAACCATTGATATGTTTAAACCTTTTTTAAATCAAGCATGATCAAAAAGAAAGAAAAATAGTACAACCATTTTTGCATAAAACTGCTAAAATTATGCAAAGGAGCACAGCAATGACCACTGTTAGTATACATTATTCAAAACCAATTTGATTGCCTTAAACTTGCAGATGTTTATAACTAACTTTTGATTTTTTGTTTCCAGTAGAAATCTAGCAGGTGTTTAGTTAGATAGCACTTTTTCTTTGACTATTAATTCATAAATATATTAACAGCAATCATTTTAAAACGCTGTATGGATAAGTATCACATAAAAATAAATGACAAGACAATAATAGAAGGATGCAATTTATTTCTGAAGTCACGTATAATATATTCGATTACTAAACAAAAGTTATCTACATTGCATATGCACCACCTAATGATTGGTGACTAGTGGACATATATATATATAATTTTATTTTTTGATAAATCTCTTTAGATTTTTTTATAATTCTCTGGACTTGAAATAAAAAGAGTAATATTTTTTTTCAGGCACAAGTCACAGGCATACAAAAAACGCACTTAAATTTGAGGATCTGGAAAATGCATCATCCCCTCCAGAAAGAATCTAACGAAAGATGTAAAAATTTTATTAACAAATCTGTCGTTAATTATTTTGTTGAGTGCTAGCAAGCTCGATCCACTTAGGCACCATTAGATAGTCTTGTCACTGAAGTGATTATACTAATTTGGCAGGAATTCCTAGTGTAGCCCCGCCTCGGATGCCAGACAAAGTTAGAGATTGCTACACAGTTTCTAGATGCACAGTTGATTACACAGTACTTATACAGTATCTAAACTCCCAGAGCTTTTGGCAGTGTGCTTCCACAAAATCCTTCAAAATGAAACCTGAAGGGGCAAAAATCAAAGTTTGCAAATAAATTCAACATGAACTTACAAATTAGCAGGGCAATGCAGTAATAATAGACAGGCTCAAAGTATTAAAAAAAAATCTTCTTTTCAAACTTATATTAAGTATGCATTTCAGGGTTGGTAAAAAAAAAAGTCTGATTTCACTTAAATTGGATTATTTTTGTAATCATTTTTCTTGACTATTGCTAAACAAATCATCTGATAAAAGGGAGAAGTATATTCTAAAATAGTTGAAATTCTTATTATTTCAAATTAACCGTTGTATAATAAATAAAATCAGTTATTTTTGTTTAATCTCAATATTCAGTTTTAAAGACATTAGGTGATATTTGTCTGTCACATTTCAAGCAAAGATTTTACTGCCCGAACAATTTGGTAGAAACTGGAACAAATATTGTAAATAACTCCTTTTTTGACCTCAGAGACGATTCGCTTCAAAGATAGGTTATTTTCTTGATGTTTAAGAAGTACATCACACAAAGTTTTCCCCCGTAAGAAAATGATAAACACATATGTCAAGCTTCGAGATTTAATTTAGGTGTTGCAAATTATCACAAATATTCTTATTCGATAAATACAATTTTTCAGTGATCTTACAAGTTGTCATTTGCCAGTTAGCATCAATCTATGTCTTTATTGGGTCTTCCTTAGCTTTAACTAGCCTTTCAGGACAAAATGCATTTTCAACATCAAATTTGCCATTTTGAAATTTCGCAAAATTTTTTTATGGCACTGGTATACTAACTCCGTGGCGACATTGCAGAAAGATTTTTCCACTGAGAAGTAAAAAAATAGGTTTTCTTCCCTACAGAAATTTTCGTTTCATTTTTTTATACAGTTATTACTATTGATTTCCACAGAGCTTTAAAAATCCAATATTATATAATACAACAACTGAATCTCGAAATGAAAACACATATTTAGTAACGCCTTTCTAAAGAGTCCGATTCACACGATTTCAACATAGGTTTTTTTCGGTAGTTACTGCTACGGATTTCACGTTTTATTTAAAATTATTTTTTTTTTAATACACAAAATTTGAAAAAAGGAAATAATAAGTGTGTTTTCCCCCTATAAAATGTGAGAATATCGCACATAATATTAGGATAAAAAAATATTACATATTCAATTAATAAAATATTATTTTATAAGAATTTTTTTTTGAAGTTAACGTTTTTGTTACTTAGTAACATGTATATTTTTAAAAGTATCTTGTAGAAAGATATTAGTATTAAAGAAGTATGTCACAGAAAGCTTGAAAAAATTATCCCACAGGGTGTGCCAATATCTTCTTCATACACATCAGACAATTTTTTTTTTCCTGCATAAACAGCATTTTTGCCCTTTTAGCACACCTACCAAAAAAATATTATACATAATTAAACTTTTTCTTAAGTGAGCCTAGCTATATCAGCTGTCAAAATATATAATGATTATGTGTGAAGTTGGCTGCGAAAAAATACGATTAAATCTTATGTTGGGAAAAGACATAATTACTTTCGGAACAACCCAATAAGTTTTAAAAACACTTCTATTTCAATAAACCTAAAAATAAATTCGTATAATTGAAGTTTGCTTATTACTAGCAAATGGAAAATCATAATTTAAAAGTTTCATACAACTCTCATTCACTTTTAGCCTTTTTTTTTTGTAAAAAAACTTTATTTGTAAAAACAAACTTTTAAAGAAAAAGAATATACAGTCGGACTTCTATATAACGAACTTCCATTTTACGAATTTCTCTATTTTGCGAATTTTTTCGTGGAACCAAGAACATTTTGGAAATTTCTTCGTTAAATAACTTCTAAATAGCGAAGTGAATTTTCTATTTAACGAATTTTTTTTTAGATCTACTTTCCCCATTTCCCAAAATATTTGAGAAAATTATTAACTCGTTAACGTATTTTATGGGGGAAATGACCTTGAACTGATTTTCGCATCCCCTTAACTTTTAGAGAAAGCTGTAAAATTCCTTTCCCTTTTTGTTTGCATTTCATACAGGAAATGCAATCCCACTAGAAAAGGGGGGAGAAAGGGTCAAATTCCTTGAATAGGAAATGAGCAGAGAAGATAAAAGGAATGGGTTTTCAAAGTGTGTGGTCCCTGGTCCCTTATTGACATGTCCTATTATCTCCACCCCCATTGTTCACTTCCTTTCTAGAAAAACTTTCAACTTTCTCGTTGCTCACTCGGTAGAGCTCCTGTTTTAAGATTGCTGATCAGAGTGCTGCTTGTTGCTTTTCTTACGGCTGCAAAATGTCGAAGCGAAAGTGCCTGACTATTAAAGAAAAAAATTACAAGATAAAGGTGCATCAATTGCCATTTTAATTATTTCTAGTATCCATGAATTTAAAACCTATTCTACGTTGTGTAAGTATTTCAAAAGATGATTTTCTATTTAACGAATTTTCCATATAACGAACTTTTTTTCGGGATTTAGCGACTTCGTTAAATAGAGGTCCGACTGTATTTATGAATTACATTGTGTAAAAAATATTTTTGACTTAAAATTATTTTTTTAAAAAAAGAAATCAAATGATTTAAATCATATCAACCCTGATGCATTTCATAACAATTATGTTACATATATAAAAATCAAATGATTTTATTTTTTTATCACTTTATTTAATAAAAGTTAGGTTAAAGCATTTTTTAATTAGTCAGTATATAAGTAATACTTTCTAGATTCCAATTTTTTTATAGTTTTTGCTTTAAAATTTCTTAATACAAATTATCTTAATCATTCATTTTCTCTAATCATTTAAAATTCAGACATGCAGCAAAACAGGCTAAATTTGACAAAAATTTCACTTATTTGTATCATTTTTTTAGGAATATATTTTTCAGTCCTGTTTCAATTCGCCTTCAACTCCAGACTGAATATATAAATTCCAAACTTACAATACTATATATTTCATATGGGGGGGGGAGGGAGAAATAGAAAGGAAAATAAGAGGGCCATTCAGACATACAAAGTTGTGGAACCTGTATTTATCTGATTATTTCCTTACTATTTAATGCTTTGCTATTGACTTTCTTTTAAGCAGCATTTAGATTCACACTTGGGATGCATGATAATTTTGTAAAATTATTATCAATCTCAGATATTGCATTTTTTTTCAAATTATACTAATAACAGCTAATTATTATGATACACAAAATACCTGAATACAAATACTTTCATACTAATATGCTTTAAATTAATAAAAGAACATATTATATTACCCAAAATTTTCAGTTCCTGGTGTAGATTCAATGTTAAATTCTGCAACTGGCACACCTCTGTCTGCAACAGCAGGAGCGAACATAGCAGCGGGATAAACAACTGATGAAGTACCAATCTATTCATAAATTCAGAGAAAATTATTTTATTTAAAAGGTAATGTTTTAAACAACAATATAAATATATTGGGAGTAAAAAAGAAATTTTTTAAAATCTATTTTATTTTAAAACTTTTATTACCAATCTTAGAATTGCTTTTAAATAAGTTAGTATTTTTCATATTTCAGTAAACAAATAATGCTTTCATAAAAACGAGACAAATTTTTTTCTAGAAAAATTTAGTGATTTAAAACATTTTCTAAATCTTCTGATGTAAAACGATGACTAATTGTTAAATATATCCTTTCAACTTTTAAATTTAAAGGCATATTTCTCGGTCTGTTTTACTTTAGTGTCTAAGCATTCTAAATCAATTGATAATCATATGTAATCAATTATTTCAATGATGATATGGAACAAAAGACAAATGATTTTTAACTTAATAATATTATAACTGAATAACCTTCATAGCACAAACTGATTTGGCACTTACAACTAAACAGAGGTCACATTGATCCAATTCCTGTTGAGCTGAATTTAAGACATCCGGATCTAAAGATTCACCAAACCATACAACATGAGGCCTCAGTAGACCAGAGCATTTTGAACACCTGCAAAATTATTAACAGATTAGAACAATTATGTGCAGGAGATTATTAAAGTTCTGGGAACAAGAATCGGTTGTTTTAGGAGTATTGGAAAATAGCTTAGCCTCGTTTTATAGCTTGGAAAATAGCTTAGCCTCGTGCAAATTTGGAATTATATAAAAACAATTTTTAATTTAATATCATTGAAAAATTAAGTATTTAGAAGTAAGTGGGTTAAGTAAGAAGTAAGTGGTTGTTAATAACACTTTTAAGTAGAAGGAATCAGAAAAACCAATTGTAATTTTTACTTTAATAAGCTAAAATCTAGAAATCTGTGCACTTAGTTGTAAAATGAGATCAACTTATGATTGCAAGAACCAAGATTAAATTGTTTGCTTGTTCAATATCGCTATTTTGTATTGAAGCAATTTTTGTAGGTGCTTCATTTTAAGTAAGATTACCCATAAAATAATCTATTTTACACTAGATTTTTAAATTCATAGAAATAACTTTATTTATAGAATGCCTTTCATTTCATTTTTAAATAGAACTAATAATTAAAGATCAAATAACAGAAACCAGTACAAATGATTTAATATGAGATTTTAAGAATGTTCTGGTTAGATGTTAGGTTAAGAAAGAAAAAAAAATTGCCATTTATTTGAAACAAAAATATTTGGATTTTTGAGTAAAAAATATAGCTTAAAAATACTTGGTGCAAATCCTCAAGTCCCATAGCCACTGGATAAGTAATTTTTTTGCTTGAATACACATTAAATACTATAAATAATATACTAAATAAATAATATATATATTAATTCTCTTGGAAGCACACCACAGAAAAAGGAAAAAATAAATATTTTAAAAAGCAGCAATCAGGGTAGAAAACAAATAATGTGACATAATTATCCTTATAGAGTAGTTTCTTGCTATCTTGAATTTAACAGATTCAGACGATAACAAAAAATTGTAGACAAACAAACATGACAATTATAATTATCAAATATTGATTTTCAATACTAATATTGTAATAAGATTAAGGTGAGATTTATTTTTCAACTTTTCATCACAATTCATACTCAGACATATTTTTTTTACAATATGTCTTGATGCAAATTTTCCGTCTGTCATTGTAAAACTATTGAGCAATAGCACTCTATAAGTTCAATTTATTTTGCCAAAAAAGATTGAATGACATCAAAAAACTAATAGCACTTCTGCAACAGCCACTATGCCTGTTATAAGGTTATGTAAATTCAGGTCCCACACAATTTTGAGACCAACTGCATGAGGCTCAGGCCATCTTTGCTCCCAGATAAGCTGGTACCAGACAAGCAGCATTGTACCACCATAGTCTCTAAAATCATTCAAATAATAAAAAATAGCTGAAACAACCTGCGTTAAAGAAGGCTACTAAAAAATATTTTTATTTTTACAAATCAAACTTCAGCAACTGTGCAAAAGTACTATACCCAAAAAGAAGATAGGATGTATTTTGTGCTTTGTAGACTAAAGCAAAAATCGCTAATCAAAACAAATAAAGAACTATAGAAATGGACATACTACAATGGACATCTTGTTTATAGTTTCAGTTCTATAAACAAGAACTTCCCTCAGTGTCAAAACACCAAAATTAAAAGGGAAAAAAAACATTAAAGTGGTTTTTATAATAATTATTTGTTCTTTTATGTGTTTTTAATAAACATTAATAAAAAAATTGTAAAAAATCTACTTAAAATGCAAAGCAGTATTTAAAGATTTTTAGTTTCCTATGAAACTGCTAAAACTAAGGATTTTTTCATCTCTTTTGTGACTTTTTTTTTCAAATTTATTTTTATGGAAAAGGTGACTGATTGGGGACCACTGCTTAGCACAAATATAAAAATTTTTAAAATAAGAATTCTAAATTTAAAATGACAAGACAAGCATGCAAAATATATACCGTGGTAATTCTTGTTCAGGAATTCTAGCATCAATAGCATCTTCATCAGGAGCGCTTGAAAAATAGAGCAAGAATTATAAAGTAGCAAACATAATGTCAACATTTCATAGAAGATAATTTTAGCAAATGCAGTTTGAAACAATTAGCAGCAGCAAATCACTAAATACATTTAGATGTAGTCTTTTATTTATTTATTTTATTTTCCTCTCAGAGTAGAGAAAAAGCATAGAAGTTAAAAGTGAATTATGCATTGTTAAACTAATTTATTATCCTTTTAAAATGAATTAAAATAATTTAAACCAAAATAGCAGATATAAAATAATGTCTTTAAAAAAAAAAAAGAAACTGATGCTGTAGAATATTATTCACCTACGATTGGTAAAACTTGCTTAAGCGATTTTATTTCTATGCTCCCTTTTTTTTCCCCTTTCCCTCCAATTTTTGCTATTTCTTTGTTTCACAGCCCTCCTACTATGCATATTTGTCTCTCATAGTTATTTTCAACTATCAAACAAAGTAAAGTTTTTTCTTTTAGAAATGTGTTAAAATTATATTGTTCTGTATTGCATAAGGTGTCTTAAAGATTATCAAAGAAATTGGTTGTAATAATAGTATTAATTATAATAATTAAGATAACATCAAATTACACATTAAAAATTCTTAATAAATATGTGTTTCACAATAGTTTTGTATTCTTCAACATCAATGTAATGTTGCCTAACACCTTCATTACCAGACTATCCTTATTATTGCACAATAATATTAAGATAATAATATTAAACATAGAATATTTTATAGGTTATTCGATAAAACTAATTTTAATCCAGACAAATTTCAATCTAAACTATTTTACTGATTTCAGTAAAAAGAGAGTATATATTTTTTATTTTTACAGAATACATTTAATTCATACCCTTTTCCAAGTAATGAAGGGCAGATAGGGTTCTTTCTATTTTCCGAAATATGTCCGCATTTCGTACACCTGGTGCGAAACAAAGTACCTACATGTTGAAAATAAGAAATAAGACTAAGAAGCAAATTGAATCTCAAAATGAGAAAAACTAACAATAAGAACTAATAATAAAATACTAAAACCTATTCATGTTTCTTTTTAACAATTGAGCCTAATCAGTAATTTAAAATCATTTTGCTTTTAAATTACTCAATGCTTAAGAAGTTGTGAACTAAATTAAAAAAATAAACAAAGAAAATAAATATTTTCCTCCAGTTTTAAAACTAGGAAAAAAAGGTGATGTCTAGAAATATGTGCAATAAAAAAATTATTTTTATGAAAATATATTAATAAATATAGATTTTATATCAAATTTTAAAATAGCAACAGATAATAATGATAAAATTAATTATAATTATTAAAAGAATAATAAAATACAATTCATGGCAATTTTGATATCAAACCAATGTTTGTTAATTTTCAACTTATACACTATATCAGGGATGGCGAACCTTTATACACCAAAGTGCCATTTTCTCTAAAAAATTGCTTAATGAGGTCATAGACGTGCCGTCAAATAATTTTAACTTCGTGATTATTGGGAAAATAATAATACTAAATACTATCAACTCAAAACTCTTTATTTACATTGAAAAAAAAAATACATTTTGCAATATCTCAATATACGCGTAATTCAACTTTTAATTAACAGCAGTGTGACTTCTGTTGTTGCAGATTAGACGACAAATAACTTATATTAGGTTGTAAGATGTTAGTTTAAGCAGGACTGTTAATTTTTTTTTTTGCTAGTTATTTATTGTTAGCTTGTTTATATGGGTGTTAATTGTTTTTTAGCATTAATTTTTAAATTGTTTATTATTTTGCTTATTTTTTGTGATTTTTAATTTAATTGTTGCATATGCTTCCCAGTGTAACAACAATTGTAATCGGTGGAGTGCCCAAAATATTGTGTCGCGTGCCATTGGTTCGCCATCCCTGCACTATATAATTGACATATTTTTTTATTATCTATTTTTAAAACTAATAGAGCTGAAATTATTTTAATTTCTATTTAGAGGATATGAACAGAAATTCCTCTAATATAATAAAATACAAGCCACATTATACAAAAATTGTTAAAAATTCGTAGATTTAATTTACGTGGATTATGTTTGTAAAAGACTTAAAGAATATTTTGAATAGTCAAACTTTAAAAAATATTAAGTTACAATTATTATATGTATTATTTCATTTGGTCACAATTACACTAATTAAAAACAAAAATATTACCATTTTACACATACTTAGTAAAAAAAAAGAAAGATTTTTCTTCTGTTTATATTATCAATTTATAAGACTTTAAATTATAGAATGAAATTTAAAATGCACTTACGTATTACATAGTACTTTCTATGAAAATTTGCTAGCCTTTTTTTTCAGCAATTTATCAGGACTATTTATCAAGGTCTCAAATGAATTGCAATACTGCTATCAATACAGCACAATATAACAAAAAATAGCAGCATATATTGTTAAAAATTTTGTTATTTAAATCATTGTGTATAACTGATTATGTAAAAATTCACTACCCAATCAGTTATAAATAAGGCCCGGATTTTGATGACATTTGCATTTTTGGAAATTTTCTGTCCTTTCGAGCATTTTTTCAGATTTATAGGGCATTTTTTTTTTAAATTTTGGGGTGTATTTTGTATTTTAAAGCATTTTTTAAGGTTTTTGTTAATTTTTTCCAATTTTTATTATTTTTTGGGGTATTTTTATTACATGAAATGCAAGATTTGTCTTATAATTTTACATTTCATATTGTAACTCTCAAAGAATGTTTCAAAACATTTGCTAGAGCATACATTTATGCTCTAGAATGTTTCAAAATATTTGCTCCTAGTCAGCTTTGCCCCCTAAACCAGTAATCATACGATGGGGTACCTGGTTGGATGCATGCGTATACTACAGTGAAAATTTTAAGATAGTGAAGTCTATCGTCAGTACTTTTGATTCAGAAGATGCTGCATCAATTTAGATAGCGCTAAACGTGTTCGCTTCTGATAAAATCAAAGGAAATTTAGCATTTATCAAGTCTAACTTTGCTATTGTGTCCTCGACAATTACAAGCTTGGAGAAACAAGAACTCGAACTTAGCAATGCAATAAATTATATTGATGTAGTGAGTCGAGTGTTGCAAAAAGCAAGGGGAAAAATAGGACAAAGTATAGCAGCTAAATTGAACAAAGTTTTGGAGAAGAACACTGGCTTCCAAACAATGAAGAAAATCTCTAGGATACTAACAGGTGAAGCAACAACTTTTCAAATTGAAGAAGAATTGTCAGTAAGTGAGACCGTCTTTTTCAAGTACGCACCATTAACATCAGTAGACGTTGAAAGAAGCTTCTCCAGGTATAAAGACTTACTTTCAGACAAGAAACGCTCGCTTACATTTCAAAATATCAAAGCACATTTAATAATCCAATGTAATTCTGATATTTAGTAATATTATTAGATGTAAGTTGGTATATTCATTAAAGTTTCTGTACAAAATGAAAATGTTTTGGTGTCAATATATTTTCCTCTTTTTTTTTTGTTATTTTAGGCTATAACACGTATTTTTCAAACTTTAATGAACGTAGAATAAGTATTACATTGCTTTATAGTTTTTTAAATGACTCATAATTTTAAAGAGTAAAACATTGTTTTAGTTCGATATTTTTACTTTAAGTCACGTCATAAGGCATTTTTAGCGCAATTTTTGCATTTTAAACGGCATTTTTTGCACTTTTTAAGGCCATTTTTTGCCTTTTTTAAGGGTATTAGTTGAGATTTTTTAGGTCATCAAAATCCGGGCTCTAGTTATAAATAATCAATTTTCATAAAAAGTGAAATAAAGGAATGTGTTTGAAAAAAACAATAAGTTTTCTTATATAGCAAATTTATTAAGAAATGAAACTTTGTTTAAAAGGATTAAAAGAGTCAAGCTTTATACTTAAACAACAAAAATGATTAAAAAAATTAAGTTTTTAACAAAAGGAATGATATATCTCTATAGTAGATCTACAGATCAGAAAATGCAGCATTTGAAAATTGCTCAAATTATCTTGAAATCATAGAATGTGTTAGTAACAAACATAAATCTGTTTACATAATTTAAGAATTTAAACAATACATGAGAGAGTAACAAGTCTTGCTTGAAATCTTATGGTAAAATAAGATTAATTAAATAAATAAGATTAATTATTAATATAAAACTAGTGATATATTTATGAAATACTAGTTAATACTGCCCTGGGAAACCTGTTTAATTTACAAAACGTATTAACCTTATATAAATTAATGAATGAATCATGAAAAATAATTTACAAAACGTATTAACTTTATACAAATTAATGAACGAATCATTTAACAAATGGTACCTAAAAATCAAAACTGATCTTGATTATCATAAATTTAAAGTTTTGACTATTCTTTTTAAATTTTGAAAAAGAGTATAAAATCGAACATTTTATGTGGTTATTTTTTATTGATATAACATAAAAATAAGAAAAATTTTTTTTAAAAAATAAAAAAAGGAAACCAAGTTGGAAATTGTGAATCCAACGAACATTCTTATGTTCGATTACACTAATTTATTGATTATCTAGGAAATTCAGTAAGGGTTGATAAAGCATACCATGAAGTTCAAGAAGATTTTTTGTTCCAGCATCCCTGTGCAGCTCATCTATATTTTGAGTTATTACCACAAGTCTTCGCCCTTGTGACTCTAAGTGAGCTTCAGCTTTTGCAAGTGCGAAATGGGCCTGAGGGAAATAAGAAAAATTATGTTAGATAATTATTGAATGATAAATTATAGAAAGGTAGACTATTACAAAATACCTAAGAGAATGCAGATAAGAACACAATTAAAATGTTAACTATGCTTACAGGATTGGGTTTCTTGCTAAGAACCAAGTCCCTTCGATAGTTATAAAATTCCCATACTAAAGATGGGTTGGCTAAAAATGCTCCTGGAGTTGCAAGATCCTGCAAACAATTAATAAAAACATTCAGAAAAAAAAAATTTACAGCATAAAATACCATTTCTTTGATCAAAGTTTCAATCCTGTTTTTGCTAAGCATTTATCGGTTGTCCTAAAATTAATGAACAATTTGAAAAATAAATTTAAAAAAATTAGAATGAGATAAGAAATGGATGATTTAGATTTTTAGGAAACCAGATTTTTACCAAATTTTATAATTAGTAACAAAGTTTGTCAAGAGATGGTGCTGCTGGGTTCAAAAAATAATATACAATTTCTGTAGGATGTCAGACTATTTTAACAAAAATCTTTGTCTGTTAATTTTGTCCTTTTCACTGTAACCTTGTTGCAAATAATGGATTTTTAAAAAGAAAAAAAAAAAATTATAGTTATTTTCAATTGGCAGCACCATTTGTTAATGTACTTTAGAACTTGAGAATAAATCTGATTACCAAAGCAGAGTACAAAAAAAAAATAATAATAATAACTATACATTTCTATCTTCTTCCATTTTTCTTTAATTGATTGTTCAAATTGTCAATCATTTTTGGGACATCACATCAAAGCAAGAATTATTTCATAACTAAAATTAACTTATACCATAACACTTGAAACATAAATGAATGAAAAATGCAATTTCATTAAAAATACATAATAATTTTGCATTTTTAAATCTTTTATTTTTTCCTATTCCTTATTAAATACTTATATTATTGTGATGTAACACTTTTATTTCTTTAAAATTTAAAGCAAAGACTAATTTAATTCTGTAAAACTATAATAATAATAAATAATTTCAAAAAGAAAAAAAAAATACTTTTATTAAGATTACATAAAATTTTAAGATTTAATTTAATTTTATGAAAATAGGTTGAATATTGCATTTTTCTTTCTGAAAAAAAAAAATATTTTAGCACCTAACCACTTGATGTTTTTTTAAATAAAAGAATAAAACTAAAACAACTGAATCTAAACTAAATAACAGTCTAAAAACACTTAAATCGTTTCAAGACAATTATTTAAAAAAAAAAATTTTAACCTTAAAAATAAAAGATAAAAATTATCAAAACTTAAACCTGTGAATTGTATTTCCTCCACAGACCTCCAGCCCCTCGAAATGTTGGAATTCCACTTTCCGCACTAATACCCGCTCCAGTAAGAGCTACAACATGTTTGGCTTTTTGAAATACCATTCTAAAGGCTGCCATATCTGAACTAGGCTGTTTCCTTACTTTGCCTGCTAAAGAGGATGAAGCCATTCTACGCAAAAATGTTGAGTGACGTCTTAACACACAAAAAGCCATTGATAACACCAGTTAGAAACTATCTTCTTATGAGCATCCTCCTAAGAATTAAAAAAATTTCATTTCACTTATAAATTCAACTGCAAACACAAAATAAATAAGCCAATAATTAATAAAGCGTGAATTAAGACTGACATTTAAAGATTTGCTACATCTATCCAAATGAAGATAGAGAATACTTTGTACTATGTATGAATAAAGCAAAAACATGAACACAAATAAAGGTACAAAATCTACACTCTATAGATTTGATTCTATAAACATGAACCTTCTAAAATATTTAAACACAATATTTTTGTGTATAGATACTTTAAAAAGACACATTTACACCAAAACGTTAACACTTAGGCGTAAAATGTTTTTGTTCTATTCTTTATTACATCGATTCTGCAATTTGCTTATTCTGCTTGGCACAATACTTAACCAGGGGTGTACAACCTATGGTCCCATAAGCCTTTTAACTTGCCATTTAAACTGTCTAAAATATTAATAAAAGTAAATTATTTTTTAAGCCATGTTCTCTAACAGAAATTTACTGATCTAGTTTCTTAGACCCTTTCTCAATATTTGAAAATTCTATTAATGTAATCAGTATAGAGTTTACAGTGAAATGTAATTACTTATGAAATTGTACAAATGAACTAAAAGAGAAAGAAAAATTTCACAAGTTGATAAAGTAAATAAAAAAAAATTAAAATTTCAAAATTCTAACAATAGTCATCACATTGATCTGATACTGTAACATATTCTGTTTTCTGAATAATAGAGAACTTTTAGGCTCAATGTAAATTCAAGTTACCTTTTTTGCTATGTGCCCATAAATTTACCATAATTTGCATTTGTAATCTAATAAACATATTTGTTTAAATTCATCTACATTTAACTATTATCTGTACAGGAGCAAAAGATTAAACATTTATAACTAATTCTTATTACTTCATACAGAATCTAAATAATTCCTGCATTTATACAATACTGCATTTCACCAAAACACTGCATTTTGTAGTTTTTGTGGCCCACTACCCAAACATGGTTGTGCATCCCTGAACTTAAGAAATGATATACCTTTCAAAATAATTTTCAAGGAGAAAAAATCTGTTTCTTTAATAATAGGAGATTTGAAAAGTTCATCTTTGCACTAACATATATTTGACATTGCATGAACTATTCATTCTCTTTAAAAATAATTATATTTAATGATTAATCTTTCATAAAAAAAAAATATTTAAAAAACTTATTTATAAAGGTACAAAACATTTATATCCTAGTGCAAATTGTAAACCAAAGCTTAGGCATTAAAATAAGTAAAATCTACAATATATCACAACCATTCAAAATATCTCAGCAATTTTAAAATATAAAATATTCTGGTGAAATTGTAGGTAGCAAAAGTGAAAGTCAATGAATGGATATATAGGAATAGAATGGAATCAAACAGTAACTTTTATTAGTTTGAAAAATCCTTAAGTTCATATTTTAATGTTAATTATTGATAATAAAATAGGTCATAAAAATACAGACTTCCTGACCTTTACAGAGCTTTTAAAATTTCATAAATCAGGGGTCTGTCTAGGTTTTTCTGAGAGGTACGTATTTTGCTTAAAAAATTTTTTAAAGTTATTTTTGTTTAAATTTTAAGTTTTAGTTAGTTTTTAAGTTTTGTTTCAAATTTAGACATAATTTGAGAAAATTAAAAATTATATTAAAAAATCAACTAAAAAATATGGATTTATCGTTTCTTATGGGATACAAAAATAAAATTTTAAAAAAAAGTATGTTGCGAAACTACCGTTTTTCCTAAAGTTGAATTTGTGAAGGTACCGCCAAACGGTAATAAATTTGGCTTGTACAGACCCCTGTAAATAGAGAATATTATAGTGGAATTACTGATAACAAAAAGATAAGATTCAATGGATTGGGGATATATATCAGAAACTGTGTGCACCAGCTACCATTGTTGAAGAGCAAAAATCTGCACTTGTAAATTCATTTCTAGGTTGAAAACAAGACTTAGCAATTGTATTTGCTCAAGTATCAGTCTGAAAATCTTCCACACAGAAGAACAATAAAAAGCAAAAGAATATAAAGGTGTAACTAATCCATTATTACTGAAGGCATATGTTGATCAGATCAAAAAAATCAGATCTTCAAAAGTTACCCATAATCCTTTTTTTTTCCTTAACAGTAGTAATAATAGAAATTAATAATGCATGAATAATCAACAATTATTTAAAATCATCAAGGCGTAATGCAATGGTGACAAACATATCAAAATTTATACTCAAGTACATTTGCTGGTTATAAACATATATATGAATGAGAATTATAATATAGTCGGACTCGTATTTATGGAGGAAAGATGTGAATATTAATATTTACACTTTAGTATAACTTGATTAAAAAAACTAATGGTATAATAAATATTACAGACACATTCCGATTAGCAAATTTAGAGAAATAAAGTATGTACACCCAATTTTACTCAACAAAGTAATGTATTATTCAATTAATCATCCCAGATAGTGATTTATTTATTTTTAATATCTGATTTGAAAATATTAAAGCTTGTATGATACTTAAAAACAAAGTAGCTGATTTCTATTGTCACAGATTATTTTTTAAAGAAGCATTTTCTGAAATTATTTAATGAATATAAATCTTACTGTAAGTTACAGAATACTAAGTTTGCAGTTCTTAATGAAAAAGTAACTGTTTTAGTTAGTAAAGTAAAACTACGAAAAAACTCAACAAAAGTTCAACTTTAATACTGATGTTACCACTGAATATTAAAAAAAACCTTACATACAGAAAGAAGTAAAAGCATCAATAAAAAGAAGATGTTTAATTATTTCTTTTAAGTCTTAATCAAATTGATATAAATTAAATGATATTTAATCAGTAGCAGAAAACACGATATTCTCACCTCAGAAGATAAATAAATAACAAACGGGTAACAGTTACATTTGTAAAGGTTAAATGCTCGTTGAGAGATTTTTAGTTGGCAACAAATTGACTGCTCAAACAGGTCACGTGACAAAATAAATTTACGTATCAAGAAACACACTAAAAAAGGATTAAATAAAAAATACGAACGCTAATTCCTTTGAAATAACATAACCAAGAAGTTCAATTGCAATCGAAAATAAAAAACGCTTCGAGAAAAATAAAATCATGCTCTAAATTCTGGTTGGATTAATTTTGTTAGTTGTTGCACTCGAGCTATTGGTACTTGAGAATATTTTCCCCTTATGCAAAGAGAACGTTTCTCAATTAACAAATGTAGTATATCTTGTACAAACTGCGTTAATTCGATAATTTTTTGCAGCTATATACGAAGGCCAGCAGTTCTTTCACTTGTGTCAGAACAAATCAGCGTCAATGACACGCATCCTTACAAAGTGATTCCATCTGGATAAAAATACACAACGCGAAAGTAACGGAGCCTGAACGGAGTTTTTTTTTTTTTGTTTTTTTTTTTTGTATTAAATTTTTGCAAATTCATAATAAGGAAAATTCATATTGCTTTAATTAGTTTTAATTTGATTACTTGTTCTCAGATAAAATAAAAATTTAAAAAAATGAGTGAAGAAGTTTGCCATCTAAGAATTAAAAAAGAAATGTTTTCATTAATTAAAAAAAAAAAAAAAAGAAAAAAAAGAAAGGCGTTTAGAAAAATTACTTCTTAGGCGCCAAATACCTGCTCATACTTCTTCTATCATATTTTGTATGAAATAATCATCGTTAAAGATACTGGAAAAGCTGTAATAAATTTAAAACAGTCACTTTCAGCGCTAAGGAAAAATGATTTGCCTAAATGAAAATAATTTATTAAATAAGCTGCACCAAAACCCCAGCTTGTTAAAATACACTACAAAACTTTTATCTTTATGAAAAATAAAAAAACGAAATCTATTTTATTTGAATCCATATTTATTATGCAAACAACAAATTTTTGGTTCCATAATAAGTCCACTTCTAAAACACTGCATTTACTGAGGATCATTTTAACGCCTTGGAGAAAAGCACTATATTTGTATACTTTTGAATAACTGTATAAACGCAAGAAAATAAACTCTGGAGAGAGAAAAAAAAGTGGGCATTATGCATTTATAACACTGCAGTTACGTATACTAAACATATTCTACTCACAAACTGTCACAAAAAACCTTTTACTTAAGAATGAAAAAGTACTGTATTAAGTACTGTATTATTAAGTAGTATATTATAGGTGCTAGTGATCTTGTGGTAATAAATACTTCTTATACAAAAGTCGGTACTGCGGTAAAAGGATTTTCTAAGTCCCCGAAACGGAATAAAACTAATGAAAATGCATATTCTTTATTTACTTCCTTCTGAAATTTGTTTCTCCATCATTGATTCGATAATATATGGTTATTTATATGGTTTCAGTAACGTATATAGTTTCCTTTCTTCTATTCTTTTTTTTTTTTTTTTTTAATCTTATTTAGAAATTTAATAAAAAAGGATACATTCATGAAAAAAATAATAATAACAGGTAAATATTAATTACAAATTTATGAATATAACACATTTATGAAAAAATAATAAAAGATAGAAAACAGGGTTTTTAAGGTGCATTTTTATTCGAGACATCAAGTATCTGTAACAAAATAACATGAGTTTAAAAAATATTACTTATTTCGTTTAATTTCATTTAATAAAATTAATAATGGCATAAAGTCATTATTAATCTTACATATCTTCCTTTTTGAATCTGTTTAATAAATTTTGTTTTATGTAATGTCAATTCACATTTGCCTTATTAGTCCTGTAAAAAAAGAAAAGTGGGGGAAGGATACCATTTAATAATTTGCAAATATAGAACTGAAAATAAAATAATTTTTGTGCTTATCATCGTTTTAATAATTTCTAGGGCATAATATAAAATTAAAAAAAAAGAGATTATATTGTGACTGAATTCTTAATTTAGTTTTGCATTTTTTTTATTTAAATGTAGATTTTTAAAAAGGCATGTTATGATTGAACTCTATTTTTTTACTTAAATAAAGTTTTTCAAAGCGCCATTTTGTTATGATGTAAGAATGACTGCAAACCGGCGAAATGATATGCAGTTCGAAATTCCTCTGTTATTTTTTTCTTTAAAAATGTCCAACTTTCAATGCAGCAACTTCGCAATTTTTTTTTAAATATATTGTAATCGAGCCGTGGTGGCTCAGGAGATAGAACGTTCACTTTCCAATGAGGTGAACCGGGTTCGAATCCTTGCCGTGGTTGGTCGATACGAATTCCGCACCCGGCTCGTATCGACCACAGCGCTGTCTGAAAATATCCTCAGTGGCAGGCGGATCATGGGCTGGAGTCCCCTTGCTGTCAGGATATCTGTGAGAGATTTCCGCGGTTTTTCTGACGGTTTCCTCGCGGTTTTCCTATGCCCGACAGAATATTTTTTTCCAGTTCAAAAGCTAGCACTGACCTAACAGCTGGTAAAGAATGGCTCTGTAAAAACTGAAACTTGATGGTAATCTTTCAATGAATAAATAATAGTCTGTAGAGGTTATAACATTTTAATATAGGAATCCTTTTAAAATATATTAGAAATTTGACTGTATTGAATTAAATAAACAACGTTTTTTTTTAATTGTTTTTTTTTATCGTTCCTTCTATGTTTCCTTATCGTTCCTTTAGCAACTTCCGGTGTGCTTTCTTTTCCAATGACCAGCCAAGAGTGGCGCTAGACTTAGCCCGACAGGGGGTCAGCAATCACCCGACAGGGGGGCTAAGATAATTTTGAAAATAAGCAATACTTTTTAATATACGAATAATAATTAATTTGATGTGCACATTTTTGTTCTGATAAAGAATTTATTACGATTCAAATATTAACAAAGAAAAAAAATAAAGGTGATATATGAATAAATCAAAAATATATGCACATCCAGCATAAGATTCTACAGTGTTCTCAATTAAATAATATTCTACTCAAACAATAAAAGATTTATGCACAACAAGAAAAAATTCCAAAGATATCCGAAGAGCAAATTAAAACCAGTTTAGATGTTTTTGTAACAGAGATATTTTTTTTAAAATTAGTATAATTAACTAATAACTAGGTAGTTCAATTCTATTTTAATTTAAACATTAAATTTTTTAAAACTCGAGTATTTTAGAAACTAAATAATATGTCATCTATATTAAAACAAAACTATAATTTGATTTGCTTAAATATAATAGTTTTCGTATTTACGGTTCAGTTCCACTTGTTAAGAAACTCAAGAATATTGTTAAATAATACTAACTCGATAAATAACTTGATAAATTGAATTTTTTAAAAAAAAATGTTCGTTGGTAAATTATTTAAGATTGAGTAAAAAAATTTAATCAGGTGAATCATTTAAGACAACCAGAGCTAAAAAAGATGTTAAAATAATCAAAAACCAGTTTATTATGGAGACATGAATGAAATTCGCATCCCATCGCAGTATTCTTTTGACCAGCCTTTTTAATCCAGCCTTTCTCTGTAGTTATTCAATATTTTTTGATGATGTGATTATTCTTTCTTTCTTTACTCATGAATTTATAACCCTTTATACGTGTTTATTGATGGTTGGCTGAATGTAAACATTAACAAATTCTTGAAACCGGAAGAAATTTCGAAAACTTCCGATGTATCCATCCGCTTATGTTATGCTTACGAGGCGATGTGTGAACAGGCTTGATACTTTAGGAAGTTTCATTATTGTGATTTTTTTTTAGTCAAATTTACGCGAAATTTCACAATTTATTACAGTTTTCTGCAATTTGTAAATTATTTACAGGTCGTGAGCCGAAAACAAATTTAGTAAAATAATATCACAAGATAAATAAAGTGTAAGGTTGCCACGTTTTTAGTGTTATCCCTTATTTGGCTATAATTGGGGAAAAAATTCGCAGGTTATTGTTATTTTTTGGGTAGAATCATAGCATGCTTGCGAAGTTTTCCAAATACATTTGTTATTCGTTTCATTGAATGTTAAATTGAAAGAATGCGTATCATTGTAAATAATGCTTAGGTTGTAGATTTAAATAACCTTATTTTCAAATTTTTTAATACAAACAATCACTACAAAAAATTTCAAATTTAACATAAAAGTGTAAGTTTAAGGAAAGAGAAAGTAGGAAAAATTTCTGCTAGCTTAAGAGGTCCAAAGTTTTGACCACCGAAAAAAAAAAAAAAAAAAAAAAAAAAAAAAAAAAAAAACGCAAAAATTTATTAAATAAAAATTCTTAAAATTTTATAAATTGAATAAAAGTGTAAATTTTTTTCATGCAATAAGTTACAGCTCTTACCTGAATTTAATCCTAAAATAAAATGCTTTTATAAAAACTAAAGTAAAAAAAAAGTAATAATAATAAGAAGAATAAGAAATAAGAGTCGCGAATCTTTTATCTAAGCATGAGAAGGGGTTACGAGTTGCCTAATTGTGTTAATAAGGGGGATAAGGAAATTCAATATTGCAACAAAAAAACCAAAAAAAAAAAAAAAAAACCATGTTTACGTAATATTTGAAGGGCTCTGAAGTTGGTCGTTGACCTGAATATATTTTGTACCTCAAAAAGTACGCATTTAGAAAAAAAGAAAAAAAAAAGCATTATATAATATTTTTTACGAGTTATCCATTCTGTTTATAATGTTTGTGTGTCTAAACATATATATAAAATGCAAACACTATTGATAAAATCAATTGTCAATTGTATTGATAAAACGTAAAGAGTATTCTTTTTTATCGATATTTTAAAAATTTTTTTTTTAATTCAAGCACTTATCATTAAATATTTTAACTGTATTGGCCTAATATTTTAATCTCACGTTCATATTATAGGATATTTTTTTATACAAAGAATACTTTCTTAAAACTCAAAATCTGTTTCTTTTCGTCATAAATAAGCGATTTAACTTGGTTGATAAACGTGAGAAAATCGTGACATTCTTTTTAGCAAATATTTTGCTTAATGTGTCAAAATTCAGCCCTAGGCTTTTTTCTACAATCGATTTAGAATCTTCTTGTTTCATAGAATTAACACTTTGAAGAAATCGTGTAATATCGAGAGCATGAGACTAGCTAAGTTATTCAAAACCTAACACTCTCACATAGATTTGCTTGTCAAGCTCGTGATTTCGCCTGTATAATTATATGATTTGAAATTTCAAAAATGTTCAAAAGGAAACTTTTATATTTTGGTCAATTTATTCATAGACTATTTATTTTGTATTAAAATAATATACTTTTACGACTTGATTTCAAAGTAATCAAATTAATTTAGATAATTAAGTGAAATAATTAGACGACTTCAAAGTAGAAAAAAAGTAAATAAATAATAAAAATAATTTTTTCAAGAAAGGCTAAAAATGTGCCTTACATAAAATGTATCTTTTAGATATCAATGTTATGTGCGGGATAATTTACGATAAATCTCTGCATTATAAATCATAGTCTCTTGGATATTCAAGAGATATCGCAATATCCAAATATCTGTTAGAGATCTCACGGTTTGGATTTTTCACATATGGATAACAGTTATCTCATGGATATTTAGTAATTTGGGAGATCTCTGTTAGATTCCGAAATTTAGATTTTGTCTAGGAGTCTCAAAGATGTTTTGGGAATGTTTATAGCTGTACAAAATATTAGATTGATCCAATTTGGTTCAAGTTGCAATTTTTCAATATATATATATATTTTTTAATGTCAATAAAAGAAAACATGAAACGAAACGAATAGTTAAAGAAAAATTCCTACCAAAAACACTTAGTTTCATTGGGAAAGACTGAAAAATTTGTCAATTTCTGAATCACACATTAAATAGTCAAAAAATATCCAAATCTAAATGTATGCAAGATTTGAACGAAAAAGTTCTTTCAATTATATATAAAAATGTTTGCGGAATAAAAATTAATTAAAATGTAAAGCCCTCCAGCAACAGAATTTCGAGCAACAGGGTCATGGAGGTTAAGGCACCACAATTTCGAGATCAATTATATGATGGTGACAATGTAGATAGCATTGCGCACCGTGTTTTGTCAGAAACTTAGTTGCATTGCTTTTTCATTTTTATGTTCATTAGTTTTTTGTTTTTTTATTACTTCCATTTGTTTTGGGACTATTTACCAAAGGAATCTACAGCCTTTGAAGCAATAAATGTTAAGCATTTTGCTTTGTGAAAAAAAAGTATGGAAGTGTTTTATTAATTAAATGTACTTGCAAGCGACGTAATGCTTGGGTCAGCCAATCAGGTACGACACACTATCGAGACGCCGCTTGCAGGCGTCCAATTAAATCTGATCCGAAAATGGATTCAGAGTGATAGTAAAACCAAGCGTTAAAGCTGTAACATTAAAACGTCATGCACAACCACGTGATTAGTTGCAGGTATCGAATGGAGGGAAGAGTTTAAATTAAGCATGCGTGTGGCAATTCTAAGTTTTGTTTGAATTTATGTCATCTTGCATACTTTTCTTCATTTTCATGAGCATTTTTATTTATTTTCTTGTTATATAGACCGATTGAATATTTTCGTGCTACTATTGAATATTGAGTACTATTTGTCTATTAAATATGCCTATTAAATACAGCACATGCAAATCTACAGAATTATCAGTCGCGTAAATGGTAGTCGGATTACCAGAGCGGGGTAGCCATAATCCCCTCTGGAAAGGATCAAAATCGTGATGGCATGGCTACGGATGATCGTCAGGGATGTTTCCCAGACAGTCGCCAATTGCCCATTGTGCAGCTCTAGTGCGACGTTAATACCGCCAGTCGCGTAATTAGGTTTAATAATAAATAAAAAAAATCAATTTTTATACTTCGTATTTATTAAATCCCTAATAACTTCTGAAATATTAGTCCTATTGTCCTGATTTTTAAATGAATACACCACTTGTCTAGATTGCAAAGTTTAAATGCTTTCCTTCTTTAGCCATCTCTCCCTCCCTTCCGTAAAGTCAAGATGGCGGCTGAAGCTCACCTAGAGAGGAGAGGGGGGCAACTTGCTGGGCCCATACCACAAATTTCAAAACGATTTCCAGCTTTCCACCAGTTATATCAACTACTAGTATTCCATTACTTAGAAACTGTACTAAAATCTAAAAAGATAATAAAAATTTTAGCTTTTAAAATAATCATAATGAAAAAAAGAAGAATATTTTCTAAAAAAGAATCCTGTTATTAATAATAGTTAGCAATAACAATGCGTTGATAACTTTTATCTACACTTTACTACTTTTATGAGCGTTTATTAAGAAAAATTTTCAATTTAGTTAGTGAATAATTAAAATGAAAAAATATTAATGAATTTTTATTTATTTATTTATTTATTTTCGTACAGTTTTGACGACAAATCGACGAGACTTCGAAATTTAGATAAAGGTACCATAATTAATACATATACGAAGTACCACAAATAAGGAAAACATGTAGTTGTTTTACAATAAAGTTTATTATTTTTCAAAAGAAGAAAAGTTACAAAAATTTTTGAAAAATTGAACGAATCATAAAAAAATATTAATTCTGAGCAGATTAGATATAGAAAACTAATACAAATAATCCCTTGAACAAAATAGTAATTGTCTCTATAAGATTAAACTTATATTACATCTAATCCACTACGCGATTCGGCAATTATTTGATTTAGATTATTTCATTTTATTTAATTTATAAAATGTCCAAAAAAAAACTTGAAGAATTATGAAAAGCATAAATACTTATCTATTGTTCCTTTCTTTCTTTTTTTGTGAATTGTTAACTTTTTTCTTGATTTCAACAGTGAATTGGAATTTTTGCTCTGTTAAGGTCAAAGTACTCTTTTACCTCCTTCTTCATTTTCTTTTTCTATAACGATTATACGAAAAACTATTTTTATCACTATCTCCCACACCTATTGCAAAAACAATTCTTTCTTTCTTACTACTTCTTCACATTCTTTTTCTTCTTCTCTCCCCCCCTTCTTTTATCGAAGTTTTAGTAAATCGTGTTCTGTGATTTTAAACTCGTAATTTTAGAGAGGTATAATTTTGATGAAGTTCAATACTATGTTCTTGGTTTCTATGCTTTCGACTATGCAATGTATTGACTGAAATAAAATAAAAAAAGGCCGCAAAAATTTTGAAATGTCGATTCAAAATTAAGAAATCTCATCGAAAAACATGGAAATCAGTCTATCGAGTGTTAGTATTAAAATGAGAAAAATATAAATAATGGGTTGTCATTCGATTGATTTTTTATGAGCATATTAGTTGTTAAATATGTCTAAAAAACGAGAGGGGGAGGGGAATGTGAATATGAGCTCTTTTTTCAAAACTTAATGGTAATTTTCTATTAATTTTGGTAGCATTTATAGAAACAAACCTTGCTTTTCCAAAATATGAATAATTGTATTAATTTTTTTTTTAAAGTCCCTGCCACAGCTACGAAATGAATCACTCTCGCATTTAAACATCTATCATTTGGTTTTAGTTCTGAAGAATTATTCTTTTTTTAAAACATATTTGAGAATTCCTTCGTCTTGTACAGTGCGCAAAAAAAAAACAAAAAACGGACCACCTTTCATAACTTTTGATCTAATGATTGCATCTTCACGTTCTAGAACTCATTCTTAATGGTTCAAGGGGGTGACCTCAAAAAGGCTAATCAATAAGCGCAGACCATAATTTAAGTTACGAAATCAGACACAAAAACGTACTTCCTCTGAATAAACATATCTTTTTTTTTTTTTTTTTTTACGGATTCGGATTTCTGACCCCCAATAAATCTGAGAAATAGAGTCCCAATAGTTTGGTCAAGAGAGGGGGTCAAACTTTGAACCCCTTAATGTATATTTAATTTTTTATGTATTTCTCTATATCTCGGAGAAAGAAAATTTCAAGCAAAAAGTAAATTTTAGTAAATATTTATTATTTTTCTATTATTTTATTTAGTGATAATCTAAAAAATTTTGAATTGTAAGGAATACAATATTTTACATCATTTTAAAGTACGTAATTTTAAATGGCAAAATACAGAATTCGACGGAAAACGGTTGGATAGTTCCTGAGAACTCCAGACATATTCGACCCATTTCGCTCAAATTTTGTATTTTGCCACATAAAATTACAAATTTAAGTATGACGCAAAAAACTTTCTAACTTACAATTCAATTTTTTTTCGATTATTATTAAATAAAATAATAAAAACTAATAAATATTTACGTGCTTCGCATTATCTTCGGACAAATGAATTTAATAATTGCGTGCAACTCACTTTCAATTCGCTTAAAAAGTTTTTTGAGATATAGCGAAATAAGCGAAAAATCAAATTAACATTAAAGGGTTCAAACTTTGGACCCCTCTTCTAACCAAACTATTGGGAAAATATTTCCCAGATTACGGCTGTCCCCTATATTTTGGGGGTCAGAAATCCAAATCTATTGAAAAAAGGTATGTTCATTAAGAGAAAGTACGCTTAGGTGTTTGATTTCTTAATTTAAAACATCGTCTGCACTAATTAATTAGCAGATTTGAGGTCACCCTCTCGAACCATTAAGATTGAGTCCTAGAACGTCAAGATCCGATCATTAAATCAAAAGTTATTAAGGGTGGTTCGTATTTTATTTTGCGCACTGTAAATTGCTTTTAAAAGAAAAATGTATTCATATGCATTGTTATTAATTCTTTATTTTCATGACTGATTTTAAGAAATGTTAACCTTTCAGAACTTCAGAGGAAAAAATAAATATTAATGATTTTTTAATGATAAGCTCTTGACACTTGAATAATAAGTTTTTTCATTTGAAGGTATTTTTTAATTGAATTTCAATTTTTCATAAAAAATTTCAATGATTTTTGTAACGAAAAATTTCAGTTAACGATAGCTAAATATTTAATTTCTTCATTTGAACGTTTACTTTGTCGAATTTTTCAAGAAAAATGAGAAATTTCTATGTTTTTTTTCTTCCTATGATAATCATAATAAATAAGTTTCTTCTTTTTATTATAATTGAGTCTTTAATTTCATATTTTTTTTTTAATTTTTAATTTTTATTTTTTTTATTTTTTAGTGCAGTGTTGGGTATTTACTTGCCGGTTATCCTGATCGGTATCAAAAGATAACTTTAAACAATTGCTTTTTTAATATTGATTTTTCAAAATTTTTCTGTATTCTTTTTTAATAAAACATAAGTTTACAAGTGTTAAAATCTGATTTTGAACATTTGTGATCAAAATGAGATAAAATTACTTATAAGATTGTGATAGGTTAAAATTTAAATAATGATCATAATATTCTTCTGAGCAATATTTTTATTCCCATATTTATAAATATTTGGGTACTTGCAGAGCCGTTTTTATGTTTATAGGGGCCCTGGGCCTGTCATTATCTGGGGGCCCTTTATGAGTAAATTTAGAGAAAAATAATTTATTTTGAATAATTTTTTTTTATTTTAAGAGTAAAAAACATATAAATTAATTATAAAAACTTATATATATTATTTTTATCGAAAATTTAAGGTAACAATACTTTTCGCGCTTTTTGAGAGGCGAATCTTCTATCACATCATCGAAATCAATTTCCTGTAAGACATACAGTTTGCTTTGCAGCTCAAAATCTGTAAGACTTAGAAACATCAAATTATGAAGGTGTGCAGAAAATATGCTAGGAGTTAGAAAGAATACAAGAAAATACAGTTTGATTATTAGTTTTTTTTTTTATAATCGTTGAAAAACTGACTCAATTTTGAGCCAATGTTTAAAGCTACGTAATGCTACGTAGCCTTGAAATTTTAAAACCAATCCAGAAGACAAGGAAACTCCTGGATCTGTTCGCAGAGGTATTGAATTGTCATAAGAACTTGGAGGAGTTTATGACCCCGACAGATTTAACATGCACCAGTCACCATTTTATACATGGGTATTATTCGACCGGCTGAATTCGAACTTCCATTCTCACGAGCAGGAGTCCGTAGCCTTACCAACCAAGCTATCGTGGCCAAGTTATTAGTTTATTTTATAACAGCCCAATCAATTTCGAGTTTACGACTACTAATGTTCAGCTCCGTAGCCTTGTAATTTTGAACCCAATCCATCATACAGGAGAACTCCAGGATAAAGTATTGGAAGAAATTTTTGCCTTCATGGAGGACGTTATGATGGAACTAACCCGCATTAACGGTACATAGAGAGGAAGAATACGAGTGCCTTTACCGGTTAGCCTGACGGTAAAGGGACTCTAACCCAGGATCCGTCTATAACAGAGAATATTTCACGTCAGCACTGTGGTCGGTAAAAGTTGGGTGTGAAATTCATATCAACCAGCCATCACTGGGATTCGAACTCGGTGCACCTCATTCAGAGGAGAATGCTCTATTCCTTGAGTCCATCTTCATTGAGTAATAACTCTGCGGCAGGTGCCAATTTTCTAATTTTATTAATTGGTACCAATTTTATTGATTTGCCGAAATTTAGTCATCTTCAAAATATAAATGGTAATTCAATCGTAATTTTTGTAGAAAAAAAAATGGAAATAAACTGTTCTTATCCATCTGTTCTTAACTTCTTATTCTGCAATAAATGCAGAAGCAACCACGAGGGTTAATGAGCAAAATGAACAGGGAGCGGAGCCTTCTAGTTTTTCAAATAATTGTTAAATTATTAGTTTTTAGCATGCATACTTAAAAAAAAATAAGAAAAACGTTTTTCAGTATTAATAAATTGTAATTAAAGACTGTCATCAGATGGAATAGAACCCACGATCTCACAGTTTTGTGTTAGATTTCATAATCATCAGCCCCAAATATACACACCTGCCTTGCGGATATTTTTTTAATAATTTTTTTTTAATTTAATAAATTAAGTCATTTGAATATTTGACATTCTGGAAAAATGCTTTCCAAATTACAATTTTCAACGTTTATAACAAGTATCTTCAGTTCATTTAAAAGTGAACCATAATTCGGCTTATCTTATTCATTTTTAGCTTATGTATATGCACCAAAAATAAATTCAAAACTAGACTAGATATAACACAAGGACTGCAAATTTAACTGTCGGATAAAAAATCTTATTTAAGATTGATAATGATAAAAAGATGAAAAATCTACATTCCTCTAATTAAATATTTTAAAAATAGTCTGCTTTTAGGTTATAATGTTAATTACCTTAATCGTAATGTCGGGGTTCCGCCGATAGAAGACATTTAATATATCAATGAAACACACTAAAGCTTTATATCAGTTAGCAATTAGTTTTAGAATTACAATTATAGAATAATTATTTTTACTATAGAATGAAAGGTTTTAAAAGACAAATATTTGTTAATATTTAATCAAAGAAAAAACATAACCCATATTGAAATCTAACGAATAGCCCCTGATAAATTTTGTGACTAAAAAATATTGAAACCTGATTGATTTCCGGATTTTAGAAACACCTTCTAGCTTTACTATTCAATCAAATTGGTTTCGATGTCTTTCATCTCACCTATCTCATTAGTGATTCAGCATATTTTGATATCATTTTTGTTTCGTTCTTACTTAATATTAATTTGTTTGTGACAATTATTTTTTAAACACATTTTTGCGAGAAGCTTAAAAATATAATATTGAGGGCATTAACTGAAATATTATTATTATTATTTATTTTTTTGTATGCTTCTTTTACTTATATCATCCACACCGACAAGTAATTGTCTGCTCTAAATACTGTGATAATGTAAAATGAGATAGTCAAACAAAACGTATGGAGTTATTTAAATTCATGTTCAAAAGTATTAATTGTTTTTTTGAATTGACAATTTCAGTCATCTTTTAGGCATTTAAAACTGCAGCATATCACATGAAAGTATTAAATATATTACACAATAAAGTAAAATAAAAGAGAATTCTGATCCTTAGGAACAGATATTAAATAGTCTCATCATCGAATGATGGAGCACAATTACCTTTTAAACAAATTTAAAAAAATTTTACCTTTTAAACTAAAAATTTGCTTATTTTTAAATAATTTATTAATATTCAAATTGTTGAAAAGATGATATGATAACGAAGCTTTTTATTTTATTCAGGCATTTATTTATATTTTTTTCATTTATTTTTATTTTATTAAATTAAATGCACACGTTTAAAATAAAAACAAAGCTGTCAAAATTTCATATATAGTTTCGATTTACAATTTTAAGAAATTGTTTCGACCTTGATTTGGAAATTTAAAAGTCTTATTAATTAAAAATTTGAGAAGCCTTATTAACTTTAGACACATAATAACAACAAAAATCAGGGAGTTAAAAATAGAAACGAATATGATCAATAAACAATAAAATCATAAGCAAACTAAATAAATTAATTTTGTGTACGAAATATAATATTACAAATTAAACATATTTCATATTTAGGGGAAACGTGGAAAATTTGGTCATACAGGAGTTTTAAAAAGTTTTTTTCTCGTGTTTAAACATTTGTTTAGTTGATGATCATTTGATTTCAATGCTCGATTAAACAAAATCATATGTCGTTTCTGTCTATTAGCAGTAAGTAAAATTTAAATAAAATTAAATTTTTAATCTCAATTTCATCCAGAACAGAACAAATCAAGAGTTTTGGCAGACAGGCCAGTCAAAGAGGGAATTGAATATTGGCCGGCCATTTAAATAAATAAACAAAAAAATCACAACGTATATATAAAAAACTGCGCAAACCTTTCATGTTTTCCCTAACCACAACCAAAATTGATATAATAAAAACATTTGCTTACCTCCAACGTGAAAGATTTATGTCTTCTTAATATCCAACGAAAATTTGATGTAGAAATTCCAATTCACGGATTCTCTTACGATTAATTTGAAAAATAACAAAATAAAATCAACTACAAAAGTTAAGCAAGTAAAACTATTAGGCTAGTTGAAATATTTAAGATGATTAAAAAAAAATGCTTTTATAAAAAATAAAAAAATATATATACATTTTCTATGAAAGAAAATTTAGAATTGAACGAGGCCCAATTTAAAGGCACTATGGAAATCTCAAGACAGAGTGACCCAATGGAAATTCTAAGAAGACTCTCCCCCTATTTACAGCCCAAGAAATTTTTCTTCCTTGAAATTTATGAGCAGAAATCAGACAAAGAGGTGTTTCTGTGGATATCTGATATTTTCGAAGTTAGGAAAATAGAGCCCCTAGGCAATATAAAGAAGCTAAAGACATTTTCCCACAGTGTAAGGTGAGAAGGCTATTTGACAACTCTGTGGGTGGTAGCTATGAAAGTGGGGATATTTTCATTAGTGGAAAGAGCTTTTTATTGCTCTTTTAGTTAGAAAAGTGAAGAGTAACAATTTTATATTTATAAGCACTGCGATTAGATTTTGAAAAGAATCCAACAGTGTAAGAAAGAAAAAAATATGTATATTATGGGCTTCAGAGGGCCTCAGCTCTGAATAAAACTTTAAAAAAAAGAAGAAAAAAGTGGGGTTTGGGGGCCCTCTTAAGTTATAAATAATAATTGAGTTAGAATTTTAAAAAAAAAAACAATTAATGCAATGAGATTTTAGACTTTTGGGGGCCCCATTAGAACTCGGGGCCCTGGGCCAGGGCCCACTTGGCCCATCCTTAAAAACGGCTCTGGGTACTTGACAGGGACCATGGAGCCTAGTCAGCCCACTGAAACGTGTAGGAACCATCTCAAATTCTGGTTTACACTTTGATTAGGTGTATCGCATACAAACATATCGTGCTCCTTAATTGTAACAATACGTATCGATTACGATAATACCGCAATCATTATTGATAATTATCGAATATGATATTATCGTGATTATTACCGATAGCGTAATTTATAAAAAAAAGATAATATCACAACGCAAATGTTATACATAACGATACTTATTGAACACAATATTTTGTAAGGGTTGATGCATTTTATTTGGGCAGCTAAAATATTGTCCAAAGTAAAATAATAGAATTTGTTAAATTGGAAAAACTTCGCGATAATATTTGTTCTAAAGATATTTTTTGACAACACAGCACAGTGCCAATATTCGTATTTATCGGTTATGTTTAGATAAGCACCAATATAGTTAGTTAAAATAATTTTCATAGCAGCAAAAACTTCTTTTCCTCTTTTAATCTACAGAACTTTCTTAAATAGTTGAGCAAATTTAATTTCAATTTCGAGTCCAACTCCAACTACTTCAACTCCTCACCCCTGGTTAAAATATGATTTTAAAAACTAAACTGATAGTTAAAACCTAATATCTTGAATTTATTAGTAGTTTTTCGCTGTGTTCTTTTTTCAAGACTGTAAATAATACCCAATATACTAATTAATAAATGAAGGAAACGCAAGAATAAATAAATGAGAAATATGAAGTTAAAAATGCCTCATGAGATAAGTCGCCAAATCTAGAGAACTAAAAGAAATCTAACCTGCTGGTATCTAATTACAACCCTGCATGGCCACAGGCTCTCTGCTTCGTCGAACGGTGAACGTGAAGCTACCATAGTTACCTGTCATTGTTTACAATTTGATCTGCATAGGATGATGGTAGTGATGTGAGCAAACACCGGTCAAAAAACACTTTGTTGGGAAATTTTTGTTGCACTTTGTAAAAAGATACAGAAAGCCTATCTTGGAATTTTTTCCGTGTAATTTAGAGAATTTTCTTTTGAAAAAGTTGTCTTTAAATTGGCGCGGATTTTAAATGCGAAATATGAGCGAAAAAAGTGATTGCGGAACTTCGGATGTGAATGCAAATACAGAAAATAAATCTGGATATTATTGGAAAAAAATCCGAGTAAGTTATGCATTTCATTTGTTTTAATATTTGTATATTCATAAAGAATTTTATGACTGGTGATAGTAAGTTAAAAATATCTTTAAGCGCTAAATCTTCGCATTTTCAGAATTGTTCTTCTGAACATTTATTTTCAATCTGAGAGAAAGTTATATTATGTTAATTCTTACAAAAATAATATGCTATGTAGGCGGTTAATTTAGTTGAAAAAAAAAAGGAATATAAATAAAATTTAACATTAATTTTTCTGAAGGTGGAATGGAAAAACAATTCCTAAAGTAGAATTTGGTTGATAAGTACGTTTTGCAATAACAACAGAAATTTTATCAGTTTTTCTGCAATCATTAAAATTCCTTTAGATAAATCATAAATGCATATGCAATTTTTCTGTATTTCCTTGTCTGGAAAAATCTTTATACTTTTCTTCCTTGTTTTTTATTTATTTATTTTTCCTTCTTTTTGCTTAGAATTTTATAATTATTATACCGTTTGATTTCCTTACCGTTCGTATATAATGTCGCTTGCGTTTGACACATCATAGCCGTTTAAAATACAATTCATCCAAGGATTCATTCCAAACGATTCGTCACAAATGAATCGTTTTCTTAAAAGTATGTTGTCTGTCAAATTTTGACATACCTTTTTTAAAGAAGAAAAAAGGCTTCGAAAGCAGCATTTTGGATAACAAACTAATTCATAGTAAAGAATTGTATAATGCACATAAATTGGGATCTAATTTTAAAATTTTTCGTAATGAAAATGCAAATATTGTTTACATAAAAAGTAAAAACAGCCTCATCTATGATTCTGTAAAGATTTTTAATACTGATCATAGAAATTGTTTAACGAACTGTTACGCTTCTTTAACAATATAAACATATTCACATGGAAGAACAAAAAAAACACGATATATTTTTTCTTTATGTGGTGTGAATTTATGTAAAATTCAAGTGTAAAAATATTTATTTCGTTAAACGTTTCTTGTTAAATTTCAGATTCGTAATAAATTAAAAATTTTACAGAATTTTATGCTAAAAAAATTGGAAGTTCTATTTTTATTTTTGAAAGAATTAGTTGTAATCAATAATTAGTCTTTAATAAACATTTAGCTTCGATATTTTTCATTTTTCGAGTTAAATCTAGTTATTTGTAAATATTTCATAAAATATGTACCTCTTTAAAAAAACGTTTTGTTTGTATGTAAAGTTATAAAATGATATGTGATTTTCTAAACGTACGATATTCTATAAGATTAAGACTAGTATTGATAAAGTGGAAGAATATTATTATTATTTTTTTTTTAAATAAATAACTAAAATACCCTTAATTAAAATGAATAAATTTCTATCCTATTTTTTAATGACGAAGATACTGTGAAAAGTCAAAATCCAATCCAGATTATATGCAAATTTATTAAAATAATAACATAATTTTTAATAATGCAACAAAATTTTAGTTTAACTAAATTTTTAAATTGCATTAAAAGATTATATCCTCTCTATGGGTTTAATTTTTCCTCTTATACATATTTACTTTGTGTAACTCTTTTTACATTCTAATTTCTCTACTTTTTGTGAATTTTCAATCTTAATATTTGTGGCTTGTAGTTGCCTCAGAAGAAACTTTTCACTTTTATTTCGCAGAATTTTAAGTTATCAAAACCAAAATTATCACTTCTTTATATTATGTAGATAAAAACTATTTGTCTTATCTAAATATATCTTATAAATCTAAACAACCTGAATTCCAACATTCCCGAAATGTCTATACAGTCTTACCTTTTGCTAAAAAAAATTTTTCCCCAAGAGATAATAATAGAAAATATCTAGGGGAATTTGTATTTAATCTGAATTTTTATCTTCTCAGATCAATGATGTCTACACTGTTGCACTTTTATCTTTTGCAAAATAAATAAATAAATACAATTTTCCTATTGAATTGGAAGTATTGTAATATTGGGACCCCTATCCTATTAACACGCCGGCTACTGAGTGTATATATATATATATATATATATATATATATATATATATATATATATATATATATATATATATATATATATATATATATATATATATATATATATATATATAAAGTTCAAAATGTAGAGGAGACAAGGGAAAAATTACAGAACAATGAAAAAAGGGGGAAAAAAGACAAACATTTTTGAAAAATCCGGAAAATAAAAGATATAATCTTTTTATCAGCTCACACGATTATATCCGCCAAAAAGAGTGCTTTTTAATATTGAATCAATATAGCCAAAGCAAATTATGCTATTATATATATATATATATATATATATATATATATATATATATATATATATATATATATATATATATATATATATATATATATATATATATATATATATATATATATATATATATATATATATATATATATATATGTATATATATATCATCAGGTTCGACCATTTGAGGGAATTTCTGGTCCACTAGGGTTGCTTTAAGGAGAAAATAAAATAGCGAGCAGCAATAACATGAAATTTTAATAATTTTTATATAATACGTATTTTGAAATTATGTAATGAGCAATTTTAAAATCGATATTAGTACATTTATCTAATTCCGATATTTTGGGTATTAACCATGCTATAAAACACTTTTTCTTTGGTTTTAATATAAAAATGAATTTTAAATTTGAATCTTATGTTTATAATTGTTTTTTTAACATTTCATGTTTTTTACTCCAAACATTTAGTCCCCATGCTAGGTTTAAAGTTAATAGTTAAATGTCAGTCTATTTTTATGGATTCTGTCCGGCCTTATTGTTCGTTAGATAAATGGCTCATAATAATAAATATGTCAATAGAAGAAAGCGAGAATATTCAGGGAGTCAATGGAATAAACCATAATTCCGAGAAAGGTCTTTTATTATACAACTTGTGAACTATAAAAAATTTTTTCTTCAAAGCTATGCAAAACTAAATGGCGCCTGAATAACTTTTCATGAACATATAAGCCTTTCTTTTTGAAGGTTATATGGACAAAACTGCGAATTATTAATAAGGATGAAAAACAAGTTTTCCACCACTTCTATATGCGAATATAGAATCTGAAATAATTTTGCAGTCTACTATTTTCATTTTTATATATATATTTATTTGTTTTAGTTTTTTTTCGCGAAAGCTCTGAAATTTGTTTATAGAAAAAAAGGAAATAAAATGAAATAATTCTACGTATTCTGTAAAATATGTAATTTTAAATCTCAAGTCAATCGGTGAAATTTAGTTCGATTTATGACTTCTGTGGACATGAAAATTGTAACCTCTAGAAATATGTATTTGAAGTTTTCTGGACTCACGTTATGGCCTGACAGAGATTGTGTAATTCAAGATTCCAGCGCTGTTGTCACTTCGTTCAAACGAAACGAAAGAATAATGATTTTTTTCTAAAATGACCCAATTCTTTCACAGAGGAAAATTATTCTTGTAATACACATTTGCTTCCACTAATGTGTTTACATTTTTATCGTATTTCTGAAGATGAGAAACTACTTAAAACTTTTGGTTTGTCGGCGCCAATGGGTAAATGATGGTGATAAAAGAACGAGAATAAAAGGAAGGGGGTTTGAAATGACTCAAAGTTTAGGAATGTTGGCCTTTTTAGGGGCCACGGCATTCTATAGACGGTGTCGAGTTGGTCACAGTATGGCTGAAGAGTTAATAAAGAATGCGCTTTGCTGATAGGAAATCAGGTAAAATGATTGATAAAAAATTAAAAAAACTCTCAGATTTTTATTTAACATAACAGAATCAACTGATGGAAACTGTACTAAAATAAATTTTTTATCCCTTGCTTGCCAAAAAATTTGTTAAAATTAATGGATGGCAGTTGCGTGCAAAGAAGGGGGAAAAAAGCGCCACCAAGCACCCGATCCAGCATAATTGAGCTTTTTGATTCTATATTAAACTTATTGAAATTATTTTTATGGCTTCATTATGAAATGATTATTTTAAACAGATAAATATTTGAGTGAAGGAAATTATTTATTTAGTATTGAAGATTTAGGTCATCAAATTTTAAACATTAGTTATTTACATTGAAAAAATGAACTATGTTTTGTTAGTAATAATAATAATTTTTTTTTTACCATAGGAATAATTTCCTTTTCTTTTTTTTATTCACATGAAAATGAATTATTCACATGAAAATGAAATTAAAATAGGAATTTAGATTTTTTTTAAAATTGAAAATATATCTATATATATATACACAAAAATCGGTTTGCTTCAGTTATTGTTAGTTCCATAGCATTCGAACACTTGAGCACCTCCTCCACCCATGCTTCGAAGGTGCATGAGATTAAAGCATTAAAATAAAATTAAAAAAATATAAATCGGCAAATAACTTCCTAACAGTTACTATATAAAAACTGAAAAATGAAATAACATATGACAACATTAAATGCAAAAGAAATTTACACAATATTGGTATAGTGAGGCTAACTGTGGGAGGCTTTCGTGGTTTTCCTCTCCATGTAAAGCAAATGTGCGTTCAGTTCCATCAAAAAGTCCTCCACGAAGGCAAATTTCTCCCGATACTTGATCAAGGAGTTCCCTTGTCTTCTGGATTAGATTTAAAAATAAAAGCCATTATATCTTCGGTTCAGTTATGAAATATGGTTTTGAATTATGAATTGTAAATTATAAAATTAAAAGAATTTAATAAATCAATGTAAAAATGTATTAATTAATATATTTTATCTCAGTCTTAAATCATATATATATATTTCATTATAACTATATATATATTAAATCATATACACATTAAATCATATATAATCCGTAAATCATATACATGTTTTATTTTGCCTTTATATACAATAACATATTTTATTTTGCCGTGCTCCTCACTGATTTTAACTTAATATCTTCGCGAATTTTTGGCTTTTAACTGATATATTAAATCTAGAATTCAGGCATAGACAGTTTCTCATTTTCAGGATCTATCCCCTAAAAGTTTTGAAGCACCCTACATACAATTAGTAACAACTTCATTCCCACTCTCATTAGTTTCCCATTTAAAAACAACCTCTCTTATAGAAATGCGTATAAAAGAAGGGCCGATAAAAGCTTTCTGACCAATTATTTCTCCATTTTTATCAGGCTGATCATCACATTTTATGAAATTAAAAGATAAAATATAGAGAGGAAATGAATGAGTTCCAGTGAGTGTTACTTCAGAAATCCATCAGTTTATCGTTACAGCCCAGTAACCTAATTATTGATCAAATATTTTGTGCCCTTCAACCATATCGGCGATACGTTACGGTAATGGCCAATTAAGCATTGAAGCGATATGATTTAATAAATGGATGGCAGTAAAAATAGAGTACTATATAGGTTTTTAAACTGTTTTTTTAAACCATTTATTTTATTCATTTTTTCCCCTGGAACTGGAAAAAAGCTAGATTTGGAATTTAGGATATATCCTCCATTGTTAAGCTGATATCTTCTTTTGCGGGGTAGACTAAATTTGAGGGTGCCCCTTGATTCTCGCCAGGTTGTGATTGCGGTTGATCGCCAAGCCGGGCGATATTGAAACCCAATCGTGGTTCTGATTGGTTTAGATTTCAGCGTTATTTTTAAATGTTCAACGGTATATGTAATTTCAGAGGTCCGTTAGGACTGCGTTCTACTTTGGATACCGGCTGGTAAGTTTACTTTTGAATCTGGTCAATAAGATCGAAGGTATGTGGGCAGTCATAAAAAGGGATTTAAGAAAAAAATGTCACCGCTAGTCCGGTATTTCAGACGCCATTTTCGATTCGTATTTCGTCGAATTTATGTGGCGATGGAGGTACACACATTCTATTCATGATAAATTTAGGCAGTATCTAACTGTTATTAGATAATTCTGTGCACCTAATTTCATTAATTTCTTCTGCCATTAATTTTTAATTACCTCCATTAATTTTTGCTCGATTCAGAATCCTTTTTATTGGATTTATTAATTTTGCTTATATTGGGTTCATTGCAAGCTTTATCCGATGTTTTGTTTAAATTTTCCAATGTTTTATTGAAATATCATTATGTTTTGGCCGCTATTCCTGTTACCACGGTGTTCCTCGCAAACAGGAATAGCGCCAAACATAAGTCGCCAATTTCGCCAAGGGGCACCCTCAAGTATATTTTTCCCGTTCTTGCGCCATTCTGAATTTTTATTTATTTACTAGGGGGCAAAGCCCCCTGTTCGCTACCGCTCACCAACCCCAATGATTGCTTCGCAATAATTGTTTTTCTTGGCAGAAAACAGTTTTTCTACTAAAGTTAAAAATATTCACTTAATATCTATGTACTAAAAGGAATTCTGTTTACTTACGCTCTTGCGCCTCTACTTCCCACGTCCAAATATTACTATCTATTAGTATTATAAACATTTAGATCTCCTGGTGAACAGAAGTGATTTTTTTAATTATCATTTTTTTAAATAACATTTACATTCTTAATACATTATATTGATCGAACAAATTTGATGAGTTCTCAACCGTAATTTAAAATTTTCGCTAATAATAGCAGTACTGAAAAATAACTTTAAATTTGGGATACAAAAACTTTTAAAGGAAAACAATACCTTTACAACTTTTGTTAATTTTATGCTGATGACAACCTAAACAATATGGAAATGAATGGGGGAAAACTGGATCCTACCACGTGATTTTCCGGCCAATAAAAATGCGCCGACAACAATGAAAAACGGTATCAGACCATTATGATTTTATGTTATATAGAGATTTAATTTTATAATATTATTTTTAACTCTTGTAAGAATTGACTAATCGAATCTTTTGAAGGTGAATGTGGATTATCTGCTAAACTTTAAATATTATGAAATTTAACACTGATGCAGTTTGGTTGCTGCCAGAGTAAATTTAAGCATTATGATGCTGTATACTAATTGAATTAAAGAACCTTTTGAATGCAACTTATTTTTGCCTTATGATTTTGAATGCCAGACATTAGAGTTATATATACAATATTGGTGCAGTAAAGTATTAGTAAAAATTTGCTAATTAAATCTCTTAAAAGCAAAGTATGCAAGTGAACGTGAAATTACCCCTAATAATGTAAGTTAGTTTTCTTTAACAATGTAGTTCGCACAATAAGCAACATGACTTTAAAGAAAGCTTTTCATGTTAACTTAAACATGACTTAAGTTCTGCTCGTAAAAACAGCAACCTTTGCATTTTCATTTATTTAATTACTTATTTATTTTTTATGTACTTATTTATTTTTTATTCATTTTGTTTACAAGTTTTGATTACGACTTTTTTTTTTTAATCCAATGCATTTTCTGTTCGGGGAATGCTTACAAAAATGTTTTTATCACTAAAATCACTTATTCAGTTCCACGGTTTTTGCGATTTTAATGCGGTAGTTACAAATACAGGGTGTTTCGTAATGATTACCCCTAATATGTGTATTCGGATTCCTTGAAAATAGAGATTTTAGAAAAGTACACGCATTAAGGATCGTCGCTAATTTCTTTAAGGAAAAAATAAACGCTATTTAAATAAAAATAATCACTAATAAGGAAGCCATGCTGGAAATATCAAAACATGAGGAAACAGACAGGATTTGAAAGGTGATTATAGGAAACATCTCTAAATTTCTTCAAGTAATCAAAATCATTTTGATATTTTTCGTCCCGTCTTCCTCAGTGGTGATTCGACACTATTTCTGTTTCGTCCTCGCTTAAATAATAATTTTCGATCTAATTTTGAGTATTTTGTTCTCAGTTATGACAAGTATTCTTAAAAAAATATACGTTAAGGGTGGTAATTACGGACACCCTGTAATTACAGTACACACAAGAATATATTAATAGAGCATATTTTTGTCTTATTTCAGTAAATTATATCCGTATCTTCTTTAGATTCGTAAATTGCGAGGGCGTTCTGTTTTCGATAAAGTTTGTATACTACCATTTTTTGCAGAAGGCGCGTAGTTGTTCTGCGCGCGCGATTGAATTCAAGCGCCTATATTCCCTAATTCCTACGGGAATGGTTTTAATTCCATATCCTACAGCTACAGTGGCTGAAGGTTAGGCCACTGGGTACTTAATTTTAATGCTTATCTCTTAACAGACCAGAATAATCCGAAAAAGAATGAGAAAGCAGCAGGAATTAGTGAATGGCGATATTGTGTTGTTTTACTACCAAACCGTATCCTACATTGTTGTAATCTTTTTTAAACGCTGCAAATGTCAATTTGGACGCATCAGAAGCGGAAACTGAAACACGAGCAAAGAATGCCGAGAATGTTAGAACAATTTTCAAAGCATTTGGTTGACATAACTTCTTGTTGCTGCATTATTCGAATAATGATGATAAAATCAGAGTCATTTTACGGAGAATACTTTAGTTGAAGAAAATGTAGCTTTTCTAAAGAAAATTTCGCTTCCAAACAAATTAAACCTATGTTTAAAATATATTCATATTGAATAAAATGTGAACATATTTCGCTTATTTAAAAATAAGTTTTTTTTTCAAGCTTTATCTTAGTGTATTTCTTACCCCAATTCACGTTAAAGGTGCGAACAGATAAGGTTAGTCATTTGGACCATTCGCATAATTTTTATAAATACAAAATTGTGGAACTTAGACAATTTCTTGACCAGTTTGTTTCTTATCATTTACATACTCTCTACAGTGAAAAATATTTTGGACCTAAAACTATTTAAATATCAATAAAGTTTACAGTTTTACGAATATAACGTTTAAAAAATAACTGAATGGAATGCAATTTCTGTTTGTTGCTGACTAACATATCAATTTTAGATGTAAAAACCAGTTTTTGTATTCGATATTAAATAAATGCTTAATTTAAGGGGTAATAGTGCTAACAGACCTGTGAATAGAGTTCGGGGCTGTTGAAAAGGAGGTAGGTTCACTAAAATATTAGTCACTTTAAAATATTTTGTTAATACTTCGTTTTTGCTTACGAGATTTATACTATTTCCTTTAGTAACACTGAACATTACAAATCAAACTCACATGTATTTAGTTCATTATTAAATTTATGTATTAGTTTTTAGTAATGAACTTAACTTTAATAGAATATTAGTCATTAGTTAATTTTATTATATTGATGAAAATTCTTGAAATTTTCTTAGTCGGATAATCTGAAGAGGACACTCACTGTAAAAATGTTAAATATTGTGTAACAGCTGAATTTTATCCTCAACTACTCTCTTATACTATTTTATGTGTATATTTCTCTCATTGTCAAAATAAGGGGACAATTTGTAATTTAAAAAAATAATGAAAGGCAATCTCTGTACATTTTTTTTCTTCAGAAAAAGTAAACTAAAAAAAAAAAAATAAATAATTTTATAAATAACTTAAAAGTTTTTTCCATAATTTATAATGTTCATTTTCTATGTATAGAAAATAAACATTTAGAGGTGCATTTTTTTTTTTAAAAAGAGTATTTGTTTAAAAAATAGTTTTAAAATTTGAAATCACTCAAAGGATATATGTACTGATAATTTTGTCTTTTTTTAGAAACTTGTTCGTAAAAATTCTTATAACACATTTTCATAATTGAAGAATCGATTCTTTCGAAGATCGTTTGCATGAACTCAAAAATGAGTAATTCCTGAATAAATTTTGCTGAAAATTTCAAAATTGAAGGTTCTTCTGTTTTGATAATTTCATCTTCATTATTAATTTAAAGTAAACCTAAATTTCTCTCAATTAGTAGTTTAAAGTTTATTTATATTTTTAAAAAAACGTGTTCAGATAGACCGAAAGTAAACGAATAAGTTTCAAAAGCTGATAGTTTTTCTTAAAAATATCGAAAGGCAAACAAACTATTGCAAAATTACTACCCGATAGAAAATGAATGAGCTATTATTATAAAAGGGAAAAGAATAGCTTCCTCTTTTAAATGGATTAACAAAATGAAGTTTGCTCGTTCAAGGACTGCGAGTTAAAAACAATCACTTAGATTAATTTTGATCGCGAAAAAGATTTAAAATAAAAAATAAATAAGGTTTGAAAAACAGTTGGTACACACTGTTTCTATATTTAGAATAAAATAATATTTTACAAAACATTAAAATGCAAACAAATTAAGGAGGAATTATTATTTTCTCATAGAATATTTACTAACTGCTTTTATGGTGAGGTTAAGTACTATAAGGTCCTCGAATGTGTATAGTTAAAAAAATGGTATCAGTTTTGTGCGTTTTAGAACTTTCAGAACAGTTGACACACTCTGTTTCTAAGTTTAGAAATAAGTTCAAGCACACACATTGTCAGAATTCGACGAAATTCATCTAATATACATTAAAAAAAAAAAAAAAAAACATCTGTATGAATATTCGATTTTTTTTTTTGTTGTATTCTATTTCGTCATGTGGGTAGATTTCGAATAGAGATGAAGCTCATAAACTTTAACTGACTGCTGACATCTACATGAAAGCAGCTGGAAAAATGTTCGTGTTTTAGGATTTTTGGTTAGAAACAAAAACAGCTGTGAAAACACGTGTTTTTTGCGTCAGACAGACGAACGCAAGTGCGTTTGAGACAACCTTTTAAATCTATCATAATTATTTTATGTTTTTACAGCATTACTTTAATGTAGGAATTTCTGTTATCTATCTTTGCACTGCATAGAGTTATAATGTTAGGATCGTTGATTTAAAGTAGATCAAATACACAATTTTAGTGTTTGCTTACAATGATTAGTTGTGGTTTTGTTTTGAAAACAAATTGACTTGTCTAGAAAAATGTTTGCTTAAAAAAATTCGAGTTTTGATTTATTTATTTTTGATTTTGAGCTGAATAAATATTCTACGTCAGTTCACTCGAAAACAGTTTCAGAAAATAGAAGTTTTCTTACTTCTACCTTTTAATTTTCTTTATATTCAATTATTGCCTTTTCTTATATTACCTTTCTTTAAATTCAGTGTCTATTTATTACTTACTGTATCGGCATAAATCTTACCATTTGTGTAAATATTTTTTGTTTGTAAAAGAGAAACAAAATGTTTATATTTGTAAAAATATTGTTTTCCATTTTATTTTATTTGCCGGCGTTGCTTGCATTTAAAAACTTTTCATGTAGTATTGGTACGAAATTGTATTTGTGTACAAATACTTATGTCGTTGTCTTCACACTATGATAGTTCTCAAGTAGAGGGATTCTTTTCATAATTCTCGGCACTGCGACATGACATGACTTAAATTTGAAAGGGGAATATAAAATAGATTAAAAATTTTATACCGCTTAAAAAAATGTTAGAGTTTTATATTTATTGTAATTTAATCGTACAAATCTATAAAATGAATAATGTAAGTGACTGAAGTCGCAGCGTTTGCAGACTTTTGTAATGGGTTCGCAATGAGATATATTTATCTCTTAATTTTTCAAATTTAATTTCTTCCTTTAATTAAAAAAATAATAATAATCATTCATAAACCTATATTGAACTGTCACAATCAGCGATACACGAAAACGAAATTTTATGAAAGACGAAATGACGCAATTCCTTTGTTCAGAGATAATTAAGAAGCAGAAATATTTTAATTCGTTAATTAATCTGAAAATGACATGAGTATGAAATTTTCGCAATGCAGGCAGATAATATATAAATGAAATAAGGTCGAAAAGGTGTTTTAAACGATATAGTTAATGAAACCATTTGTCCCAGCAGACTATTTCGGTATACTAATTGTTTCGCTCCCGCAACGGAAGACAAAGGTAAGGGAGTTTCCCTCGACCCATAATATGAAGGTCATCTTCAGATTATTACATTTCATTGATTTTTAATTTATAGTGTCTGTCGGCCATAGTTAGGGGGAACGATACAGCTCGAAATGTAATGAAAAAAAAAATCAAAACTTTTATTGCTTATTTTAAGATTTTGAACTGTTAATTTATTGAATAATTGATTAAATTATTAAATAATTGTTCATTATTTAAATTATTATTATGATTTTCCTAAGTTCGAAAATCGATTTAAACTTTAAATTTATATTAATCTATTTAAATAGGATGGATTTTAACTGTAGAGGATCGGCATTTAATTTTATGAATTGGTCTATTATAGCACTATGGATGATTCTCGATAAAGCGAGTGAATGAAACAATTAAGGGAAGAAAAAAAAAAAAAGAAATGAAGTAGTATTAAAGAATCGTCAAATGAACGAATCAGAGAAGCTTTGGATAATAAAAATTAAAAAAAAAAAGTATGTTAAAAATAATATTGAAGGCAGATATAGTCGGTAAAAACAAAATCAATGGGCCAGAAAAAATATGTTGGAAAATCTTCCGTACGTACCTTATTCATATCTGAGGGCTTCTTGCAAATAGTAAAACAGTATGCGGAAGTTGAGCACAGTGTGACATCCATAAATTCAAAGCGTGTCACACTACAATGTTTGAGTACATAATACAAATTTGAAACCCACCATCTGTGGTAACTACATTAATAGAATTGGGTATAATATAAAAAAAACACAACTACTTCCACTTAGTAGGAATAACATTTACCATGACGCAATGTTAAATTCTATGCCACTATCCACATAAATGCCACTATCCACATAAATCAATTATTAATCAAAAATCGAATATCAATTACTTTTCTTTATAATGCAATAAAATCTGGCGAGCAGCTATTTAAACGATCAAACACTTCGTTTGTTTATTTGTGGCTTGAAATTAGGCTCGCAGAAAATGGCGTTCATGGGTTAAATTTAGTAGGAATAACACAACCTGTGACGTAGGCTATAGTATACCCAATTGCTCAACACCCGTGCTTAACATGTTAATGAGAATGGAATTTTAAACAGACTTCATAGTTACCATTTTTCAAGGCGTAAGAAGTGACAGATAATTTTTTGTAATAGAACAGGCAAAAAAATTTTCGTCCATTCAGATAATACACTCTGAAGAAGTAGATGATGTTCTTACCGAATCAATAGTTATCAAATAAGGTGATCATTACGCTCAGTAATAAGGAAATATCGATTAGTAAAATGGATCACGACACGTGACATTTACACTCATCAACATGAATTCAAGAGGGAGTTGTGTTAATTATTTACTATCTTAACATATAAAAAGAAATTGCTAATAAGATCCTATTTGTCGTTGTAAAGAATTATAATTTTCCCACTTTTTTTAAAGTACTGTTAAAAACGATTAATTGGAGGTGATTTTAGATGACTGTTTTGAGCGTTTCAGATAAAAATATTAAGCTTCTCCCGTGTAGTTTGTTCCCAAGATGTATTTTTCTTTGTATAAATAGATCCTCAGATATGTTTCTTCTCAGTGCTGTAGTTGGAAAAAATATTTGAGGGAATTCAACTTCTTACAGGGTATATGTCAAAGTGATATTATGTCATTGTTAGGTCAAAAAACGTCCCATTTAAATTACTTGACCAGCTTCAATTCTAAAAAGAAAACACAAATTTTTTTATAAAAAAAGGGGGCTATGCTGCTAATTAGCATTATTTTTATTTTTGAGGCATTCATCAAAAAAGCTATTGACAAAATTTAGTTCTATTAAGTAAGTTAGTATACAATTCTACATTATCACTTGAAAAGTACTATGACTATTTATCTGTTAAACACACTGCTTTGATAGCTAGAATGTAATATATATAGCGCAAAAATGTTTTTATGTTTTTTGCTTGATATTTCGTATATATTTTGTACTTAATGTGTTATTTTTTTATTTCAATTTTTTTGAGTGCTCGTTTCACTATTGTATTGATATATTTTGCTTTTTGCTATAGTAATACAATATTAGAAAGCACAATATTATTTGCGGATGTAATCGTGTGAGCTGATAAGGAGATTAAATCTTTTCATTATTTTGTTTTTAAACTTTTTCATATATATGCGTGTATATATATATATATATATATATAAGCCAAGTAAACAGTAAACACCGTCTGTGCTTAATTATCTTTGATTAATCTGGGTTAATTATATTTTATCAAACCAAGTTCACGGCCAGAGCCCCCATGTGGAGGTTGGCTTCAGGTATAATAGGATTCATAACGCATTTAAAATAAACAAATTTAATAAAAAAAATAACAAGAGATATGGAACAACCGCTCCGTATGAGCGTTTTGGCCGAAGTGTTACAAAAGTAGGGTGGCGCTGCTGTAGTGGATTCCCACATTGACCATCCGACAAGAAGCACCTGCCTTCAGGTGGACATATAAAAAAAAAAAATCAAAAAATATTTACATAATAGCTAAATATCATTTTACATTCTAAAATAATTATGCATCATCTGAAAAAGATTTCAAAAGACGTATTAATAATCAAAATATTAAAGAAATAATTTTCAAAATAAAAATAATAAATCTCTGGGAAAAAATAAAAATGTTCTAAAGGGGCTGTTTAAAAAGTACGTATATCCCGATGGGGGGAGGGGATTTGCTATTTTGTACGATGGGGAGGGGAGATATTATACAAAGTACATACATTATAAGCATACACCAAATTCAAATTGGACTTTTTCCTTCACATGTATTATACATATGTTTGTTCTTGTATTTTTTTTCACACGGCGACCACTTGTTAGAATGAGTAAATCAGTGTCTCTCGAAAAGCATTTGGAATGTCCTTGGGAAAATACTGTAGATTAATTGTATTGATCGTAGGAAATTATTATGTTGATCAGATAAGATTCTTTTATTTATTGATTCAAAGATAAAGTTAGGTGTTATTGTTTAAATAATTTAAATGAATAAATTATTTTAAATAAATATTTAATTTTATTTAAGACATAATTATTTTAATTTTTATGAAAAAGGGGGTTAGACTAATAAAATGTACGTACTCTAAGGGGGGGGGGGGTTAAAATTTCTCCATTTTTGAGTACGTACTCTTTGAACGTCCCCTAAAGAGTTCTGAAGAAAATGTCATTTTAAGTAATATCATCAGACCAATGTTTGATGTATTCTGCACATGTACTGGTCTTTGAAGGTCCATCAGAAAAAGCAAGTTTTTCGACATCAAAAGTATCATAAGGTTTAATTTTTGTTATCGTATAAGGTCCTATGTATTTCGGTTTCAGTTTCAATCCTGGTCCAAACTGTGTACGTTTTATTGCCACTAGTTAGTTTGTTTTCATCTTGGATTTTCTGTATTTGTAGTTTGGCTAGTTTCCGTAAGTCGTCGCGGCTGTTAACGAAGACGGCTTGAATTTCCTCATTCAGCATATTTGTAATTTTCAGATCTTGTTTTGTTTTAATAGCAGTACCAAATAACAGCTGAAAAGGAGAAGCTTTAATACTTCGTTGAAAAGTAGAATTAATGATTTTTCTGAATGTCTTTTACATAAGTGTACCATTTGTTTGGATCTTCTATTGATAATTTAGAGATTACAGAAATTATGATAGAATTTAAATTTTCTATTTGTTCATTTGCTCTCCGTAAACCTGTTGGAACTTGTATTATTACTGAGGTTAGCATAAGCAGATCTGGCAACAGAAAGAGGCATGATTTGTGTTCTATTAGTTTTGTTGACATGTTACACGATATTAAGTATACGAAATAGAGTTTAATTATTATTATACGTTTATATTATGTACTTAAGATTACGATAAATTAGATCCTGTATAAGCAGCGATTAAGAATCTTTATTGAGTAACAACAAAGTGGCGTCCGTTGATTTTGAACGAACTAAAATGATTGACGACGAAGCGAAAGCAAAAGATGCAGAGGTTGCATTAGGAAACGACAAGGTTGAGAAATTACGGAAAGAAAGAACAAATTTACGAAGAAAATTAACCACGACTTGTAATAAGTTTGATACGAAAAAGAAGGGGGAAAAAGTCGAGGGTAAGGAGCTTTCCTCAATATTTAATAAGTTAGCAGATAAAGCCGAGCGTTTATTCATAGTTGATGGTCAAATATCAGAATTAAGTGATCAATCAGATAAAGACTACGATGAAATTGAAACTTATAGAGAGCGCTTTATCGAAATAAAAACTGAATACGAAGACTACTTGCTAGTAAATAAGAGTCATTCTGTACTATCTGATACAGAGTCAGTTGGGAAGTTGAGACTTCTAAAGATAGAATTAAAAGAATACGACTTAGTGCCACGTACTTGGGTTGCCTTTTGGGCACAATTTAGTCGCATTGACGAAGATGCAAGTGTACGAGAGGAAGATAAATTTCAATATCTTCTTTCATCCTTGAAGCAGAGTTCAAAAGCTCGCAGTATTGTAAAATAGCTATCCACCTTCTAAGAACAATTACATTAAGGTTATCAAGCATCTCAAGTCAAGGTTTGGCAGACGTGATTTATTAACAGACGTGTTTATATGGGATCTTTTAACACTGGTAAACAACCGAGCCAACATTAAGCTTTCCGAATTGTACGATAAGCTCGGTTCATCTTTGAGAGCTCTAGAAACATTGGGCGTAACTACTCAAAACTATGCTGCCATGTTATACCCAGTTGTTGAATCGTGTCTTCCAAGTGATGTATTAAAGGCTTGGGATAGATTTTCATTAAAAACTGAGGTGGAGGATGAAGAGACAACTCAACTTACGAAAGAGAAATTGTTAGAAAAGTTGATGTCCTTTCTTCGTCGCGAGGTAGAAGGGGAAGAGCATCGGGCGTTAGCCGAAAAGGCTTTCGGACAGCCTTCAAAAGGAAAAAAGGAATCTTTTAGCAAAGAAGAACCAACAGTAATGACTTCAACATCTTCTTTTGAAAAGTCTCAGCATTAGGATTGAGAGCATTTTTTGTCAGAAAAGGCATGCCAGTCAAGACTGTCATAAGGCTGCCTCAATGAAGCCAGAAGAAAGAAAATCAATTGTTCTACGTCGTCTATGTTGTCTATGGGATGGGGAACTTCAACATAGAAGCCAGCCTCCGTTAAACTTAGTTCCAAAGAGATAGAAATGCGTAAGTTCCCTCCGGAGAGCCAATCCTGTGCGGCTTATAATAACGGGGTTACAACCCCGTTATTTTTGGATTGTTATAGTCAAATTAGGAGAATTCAGAAGGTCATAATTCTTTACAAGCTTTTTATTGAATTGTTCGATTATAGAAGCAGAAGTCGCACCCACTCTCCCAGATGGTGCCATTGATACAGTTATGCCATTGATACAGAGATGCCATTGATACAGTTTAAAAGATACAGTTCAAATTGAAACTCACCCGACTGGTGATCCAAGTTAACAGTAAACACCGTCTGTGCTTAATTATCAATTATCTTTGATTAATCTGGGTTAATTATATTTTATCAAACCAAGTTCACTGCCAGAGCCCCCATGTGGAGGTTGGCTTCAGGTATAATAGGAATCATAACGCATTTAAAATAAACAAATTTAATTAACAAAATAACAAGAGATATGGAACAACCGCTCCGTCTGAGCGTTTTGGCCGAAGTGTTACAAAAGTGACGCTGTGGTAGTGGAGGTTTGATTCCCCCCCCCTCATACATACATATATATATATATATATATATATATATATATATATATATATATATATATATATATATATATATATATATATATATATATATATATATATATATATATATATATATATATATATATATATATGGGCCATTCTCACAAAAACAGTCATTTTCATGTCCCCAGTACCTTTTAAGTTTGTTTTACAACTTACAAAAAAAAATTTCAGGAAAAGTGTCCAAGAAAAGAATAAAAATAAAATTATCAATTTTATTTTTTATTTATTTTAGGTAATTAAAATATACCAATATGTCATTCCCTCACTTGTCCCCACTGTTGGTTTAAAAAAAGAAAAAATTGTTTCTGAAATTTAAAAAAAAAATTTACAAATTCGAGTTTTTTATTTCAGAATATTGAAATATAGAATTCAGAAAATAAATTTTAAATTTAATTTCTGATAAAAATATTAACACAGCACTATTTTAAACTTTGTCCCTAGTGTTTCGCATCATTCCCTCACAACAATGTTCTTATCACTTGCAATCTTCTTAGAATAAAAATATTTTAATAAAAACTTTAGCAGTTAACAACTGGGATCATAGAACAAAATTGCAGTATGCTTAAATCTTCAACTTAAAGAAGCTTTGCTGTGGAATAAATTTGAATGAATCAAACAAGACAAAATTTTTTACATTTGTCATTCCCTCATGTCGTTTTTTAGAGTAAAATAAACTACAACTTCATCGAGAAAGTGGATAATTATATGTTGCTTTCTTGTATGAATATAATTTAATGTGATTGATTTTAGAAATTAATTAGGCCTAACTGTTATTTTAAAATTTTATTAAATTTGTCATTCCCTCACTAGTGTATAAAGTGAGGGAATGATTGAAGATGAGTATATTATTAAATTTTTTTTTGTTCAATCGTGCCAGCCAATTTTATTTCCCAAACCTGTAAAGACTATTAAATATATAAAACTAAATTATAATAAATATTAGATATACTTAGTATGTTATCATTTTCAAACTTGAGGTAGCTGCAACTTAGAGAAAAACATGTATTAAAATAAAATGTCATTCCCTCACTTTTTAAATAGTGAAATTAATTCATTAATTTAAATATTAAGTATAATTTATAGGATATATACTTTCTTTAAATTGCCATTGCATATTTCTATTAATATAAAAAATTTCAGAGCTTTTTATTCACTTTACTTTTTTGGGATTTTATGAACTGAAAAATGACAGTTTTCGTGAGAATGACCCATATATATATTATATAATAACAGGATTACAACCCCGTTATTTTTGGATTGTTATAGTCAAATTAGGAGAATTCAGAAGGCCATAATTCTTTACAAGCTTTTTAATGAATTGTTCGATGGTAGAAGCAGAAGTCGCACACACTCTCCCAGATGGAGGGGGGGGGGGAGGTCACAAATACAGACAAATCTTACGAAGTTTAGTTAGTATACATCATACGGCAAAAGACATGCAAAAACCATTGCTCTAGCATTATATACCAACAGAAAAGGATGTGAAAAGGCTCAGTCACTGCATAGTTTGTAACTCTACGCATCATCGATAATCATTTAATACTTCTTAATATGGAAGTGAAAGAGAGACAAGATTCTAAAAATAACTCCTCCTTTGAAATATAAATCTAATTATAATTCAATGGTATGTTTTCAGCCTTGATATATATATATATATATATATATATATATATATATATATATATATATATATATATATATATATATATATATATATATATATATATATATATATATATATATATATATATATATATATGTATAAATCTTTTTTTAAATATTTTTTAAAACTATTTTAGAATAATAATTTTTTACATTCACTATATTTTTTCTCTATATTTATATCTATATTTATGTACGCAGAAAGGGATACAGATTTGTTTTGTTAAAGTAAAGAGTAAGAGAAGTTCACATTTGTAATAACTTATGTACTTTATGTTACTTATATTAAAGTGTCTTTATTCAAATAAAAAGTAAGTAAACTCAAGTGAGCCCCTGTTTTTTTATTGCTTGAACATAATTATTTGTTCTTCGACTGGTTCCTTTGCTTTTTAGATTATTAAATATGTAAGACAAAGTTATGAAAAAGTATAATTTCATTTAATATTCACAATTTTACAAACCACATGAAATTAATTAAAGGCAACTTTATAAAAGGTTTTGTTCTCTTTAAATATTTACTTTAATTAGTTTTTCAGTTGCATGTTAAGCACTATATTCGTTTCCGAAATTTCATCTTTTAGCAGCACTATTTTCATGGCGTATGTTTACAAACGAGCTCGAAAATTGCACCCATTAGATTTGAAAGTTCACTTGCTTTTTACAATCTGATTGCTACAATTAGCACTTCGATCAATGTAAAAAGAAAAAAATTCCATAACCGTGAAAAAAATATAAATAAACATAGAGAAAATTTAAAAAAAAAAACTGCCTTGAAATCTTTTTCAAATATTTTAAATTATTTTATTATAACAAACAAAATATTTGAGAAACGGCGTTTCCCCCCCTCCCCAACTACAGCATTGTTTCTTCCATGTAGTTTGTTCTTAATATGTTTCTTCGATTTAGTTAGTTCCTAATATGTTTCTTCAATATACTTTGTTCCCAATATGTTTCTTTGGTGTAGGTTAGTTTCCGACAGGAAATCACTGAATCCACAACCATTTTGAGAACTTAGTATATTTCATGCAAAAGTGTTTCATAAAATGTAAGCTTTTGCAACAAATTAAAAAGAAACTTTAAAATATTCTCCAGATTTATTAATAGCGTAGCATTGATTTTAAGTAAAAGTAAGTCGAAACGGCAGAAATTACCATCGATATTGATTTGAATATATTCCTAAGAAAGAACAGTAGTTCGAATCAAATTTGAATTTTTTCGTAGCAAAAGTTTTGAATTGTCAATCCGTTTCCAGAATCAGAGTCAAACTTCTGTGTTCGATGCGTAAATGTTCTTTTATCATAGAAATTAAAAAAAAAATTTTTTTTTTTTTTCAAAAAATTATGCTTACCTGTTTCTAAACTGATATAGATTTTCATTATAAAATCATTGATACGAGTAAACTGCAGCATGAACTCAAATTGGCAGAGTTAACTGTAACCGTTTGGCGTGATTGGAAGAGTCACAAAGAAGTCACATAAAACAATTTTTTGTATTGATTTACGTTTTCGAGTTATGCAATTTAAGGAAATAAATCATGAAATAACTGATCTCATAAATCGATATATAAATTTGCTTGACACTGTTTATTATCTGATGCTTCTCATCTTTCCTTTATATGTTAAAAACTTCAACATTTTATTTACTTTTTCAATCTTATTTGCCTCACTAACTTTTGAAATTAATCACGCTCAATTTCGATACGCTTCATCTTTTACGTTGCTTTGGGAAATCGAGCATAAAACAAAAATAAATGGTTTTTCACTTTTTGTCAATTTGAGAAATGAAGTATGTACTTATTTTTTAAACTAATTAATGTTTTGATATGAGCGAAATCTGTCGAATAGTTTCTTTTAAAAAAAAAGCAAGTTTTAAAAAAAGTTGTGCATACGATGAACTCTTACGGCACTTCTTGACTAAAATTTCACTTCAAATTTTTATACGCGGCAAAGGATTAAGAGATCATTTTAGTGGTTTTATATTATTCATAAATGAGACGGACTGTTTATTCTACAGATATTGAAAAGTTTAAAATGCTGACACTCTGGTATATAGTGTTTCGAGTATTCCGATAAAATTTCAAGCATTATATTTTTCCTTACTTAATTTTACGGATTTTCGCTTCGTGAGCATCGGTAATTTATTATAAAATGCCCAAGACACTTATGTTTTGGTCGATATTGATACACTTGAGTGATCATCAGTGAGCTGTAGGCCTCGACACAGATCTGTGATCTAAAGCTGCGATATTGTCTTGGGTAAAGGAAGGTTTTCTATGTTAAATGCTATCGGTCTTCACGCTCGATTCTTTGACCGAACTGACCTTCGAAAAATACACTTTATAAATAGTTCTTTTTTTTTGGTTGCTGTTGTTGAAGAAAACTAAGATAACATCGGATGTGTAACACTTTGGGATCATCTGTTTTCATATTCTTTATTTTTAGTAATTACAGAATGCTTTTTTTTTCTTTTCAAATCAATTTAGGTTTATTGCCTCGAGAAGTGTTGTAAGTATGATTCCAGGAGATCGTATGTTTCCTTGCGATTGAGTGTCGAAATTTAGAAAATGTCGCCAGATGAGAATTTTTTTAAAGAAACTTGGGATGAAAAATATTCATATTCTTTTCTCACACAATTTTAAAAATTTCATTAAGTATTTTAACGGGATTCATGTGCCGTGATAGCATGGCTGATAGGGCGTTGAACATACGTCCAAGAAGTCGAGAGTTCGATCTCCGCCAGCTGAAGTAAAAGGAGACTGGTGCACGTTAAATCTGTCTGGTACAAAGTTCTCCAAGTTCCCATAACAAATCATACCTCTGCTCTGAGAGTACTGAATTGGTGATGGATTGCTCTCTGGTTCAGGTCAAAATTACGATCTGTGTATGAGAATGGATCCGCCCTGTAAAACTGGGTGGAACGTGTGTGTGTGTGGCTGAAGTCGTATTCTTGGCCATAAATGGAGCCACTGAAAAAGAAGTAATACACCCTCTGTCCTAAATTCGCTTGGTTTCACTCAGCAGGCTTACTAATATTGTGTGGGGGCGGAGTTATCGACCATGCTAACCTTCATCTATCAAAAGGTACCTCGTGATTGAATCCAGTTAGCATGTCTCAGTGAATTAATGTTTAATTTTTGTAGTGGTAGTTACGCTACAATTACAAGTGCCACTAGAAACAACAACGCAACACATGAGTAATTATTTTTTCTTAATGAATTTATAGTCTTTCTAACTATAGTACTCTTCTCGCCACTGACTCTGGGGTTCTCTGTTACTACAGAAACAAAAAAAGCTCGCAGAGGGATGCTTTTAATACTTCTTATTCCAATCAGTATCAAAACCTGTGCCTAAATGTTTACCTCACACCCTTATTTTAACTAGTTTTGTAATTTTACCTAGTAAACGGAAGAGCTTCACACAATCTGTAGAGGGAGCTCTCTTTAAGCATAGTAAGGTTAGTCTTACAACGCTAGACATATTTGCGCTTGTATAGTTCGGTTGATTTTTTTTCTTCTTGTATGGCTCCCCATATTTTTAAAAACATTTCCTACTAACATTTGACTTGAATTAGATAGTTTTCGAAACTTTTTCGCGTCGCCAAAGGAAATAAAAACATTATATACTATCTTTCTAAAATAATTGACTTAAAAACGAATACATTTTAAATATATTAAAAAAAGTATTAAACTTCTTTTTTAAAAAAAGCTAATTTGGCGATATTTCGGCCATTAAATTTAAAATTATAAAAATCTATGAATAATTCTCAATGCTTGCACATTTTCCCGCCGAAAAAAAAAAGCCAAACGGTTTTAGTACCTCAAACGTGAAGCAAAGCTTTTATTTTAAACAATGCCACTATCCTGTAAAAAAATTATTTGCTCTTTCAAACCATAAATTGCTTGAATTTTTAATTTTTTTGCTGTTGCTTTAAAAAAAAAAAAAAAAAAAATCGCCATTATGGAGATACTTACATCAAGACGCAAATCACTGAAATCAACTTATAATTTCTCCATGTTTGAGTCCAGAGAATATGACATAGCAGTAACTTTTAAAATGTTAAGAATTAAATATGTAAAAAAAATAAAATCAATTTCCCAAATCTGCGACTATTCTTTCTTTTGACATTTTGTGTCTCTTTTTTTTAAAAAATTAGCACAGGGTTCGCTTGTTAACCTACAAATCATGAATAACTGTTTCAAATCCACAACAGTTTTAATATACTAGTATTATTCGCTAAAAAGCAACAACAGCGTGCTTTCGAAGAACAGCCAAACAGAGAAATTGCCAGTATTATCGAACAAAATATTTCCTCAGCAAGTTGAGTTATAAAACGATTATTTACGATCCCTTGTTTGTTTTACTTCAGCCTTATTACTACTCCACATAACAACAGCAATTTTTCTCTTCCTTCCTCTTTCAGAAAGGGGCAACGTTAGAATTTATCGGGCAGATTACAAATAAATCATCCATTGTTTTATTATTTTCTTTTCCTTCCATTTTGAGACTATTTTAATGTTTGGTAACGAGACCTTATTTCGTTCTAAAAGCCAAAATTCTAAAAACAAATCTTGCTTTGTAATCGGTTTGGCTATTAAAGTTCCGATTTAGATTTTTCTGCTTTTTTTCCGACAAGTGTTTCACTGTGTAAAATCAGCTGTGTAAAAATTGCCCCCAACCACCGAAGCGTGTCTATCTTTACAACTCTTTGAGGACAGTCTTTAATTTTTAAAATAATATGGATTTAGTGTTATGTGTGGTCTTAGAATTTCTTTAATTGAGATTTTGATTCATCACATACTTAATTTGCGTCTAAAATGTAAACTTCTTTTTTTAATTTTTTCAATTTAAAAATACAATAAACTTTGCTAGAAGAAAATTTTTTTTTTGACTCCCTTTAGATTTTCGCTTTATAAGTGTATTGATCAGTAATACTAATAAAATCGATCTCTCCATATTTTATTAGCAATTTTTATTCAATTAATTTTCAGAATTGTTAATAAGCGTACAAGTGTTCTTTAAACTATATGATTTTAGAAAGCTTACTAAAAATGAAGTCATATAAACCTACGCGTTAGTGGTTGTAAATACGCACCTAGGTCAAACTGTTGAAGGTAAGAGAAATTTTTCTTTTTAATCATAAATCTGACGAACTTTTATCAAGAACAACAATACAAAAGGTGGAATTACGTTAAAGTTTTTATAATCAGCTCATTTGTTTTATGAAACTGTAAGGTTGTTGTTGTTTCTATTGCCACTTGCCAAATACCAGCAAGCCTGCTTGGGAAACCAAGCGAATTTCAGGGCAGGTGGTGCATTTCTTGTCTACAGTTGTGCCATCTGTGTCCGAGAATACTACTTCAGCCACACACACGTCGCAGCCCGTTTTACAGGCCCCGTTACCCATTTATTCATCCTCAGATGGTAATTTTAACCTGAACCAGAGAACGATCCATTTCCAATTCAGTTCTAAGAGATATTGATTTGCTGTGGGATCTAGGAGGACTTTGTGACTCCGACAGATTTATCGTGCACGTGGTTTCTTCTGTCGACGGGATCCGAACTCTCGTTCTCACGAACACGATCCCAACGTCCTACTAACCAGGCTATCTGGGCCCAAACTGTAAAGTTTTTGTAATTACATTCCACTTCTCGGTTTTTAGTGTCGCCATTCAAATTAACTAGCGTTGCATATTAGGCAGTTCCTAATTCTAACTTGGCTTAAATGAAGGTTTTTCACTGCTTAAATTATTTCAACCTTTAATGCGCGTCTTTTATTGAATTCAGCGTCAGTATTCTCAAAAATACTTGTAGTAATTGCGGAACAACACTTTCGTGCAACTTGAATCTGAACCGTAACAATTAATATAGACTTAGTTTTATTCTTATTGGATAATAGAATAATAGAAAAATTTATCTCCCAATTAGATGTAGGATTTACAAAAAATAAATAATTCTAGTTTTGACTATAATGAAATCTACAATTTGTACTTAGAACAAAAATCGTTTTTATATTCTACAATCATAAAAACCGATTTTCATGATTCATAAGTATTCATAGCATAGTTCTACGTTCATGGCTTAAAACTACTGTGCCATAAAATTTATTTAACAATATTCTAAAAGAGTTATAAAATTATTTTCACTATTTATTATTAGTGTTATTACTTTATTTAAAAATAAAATGAGCGAAAACAAAAACAAACAAGATTTTTAGAAGTCTTATAATTTCACAAAAGCCGGCCAGGTGGCCGAGTGGTTAGCGTGCCTGACTGCGAAGCCAATGGCTGCGGGTTCGAATCACGCTCTGGGCATGGATGTTTCTCTGTGTTGTCTTCTGATGTGTGAATGTATGAATGTGGCCCACCCTATGAACGTGGGTAATGTTGCTCGCCTTCGTGACTTTGGTTCACAGGTGCCCATTTGTAACGATAAATGAGCAACACTTCCGGCATCTTCTAAGGCGAAGAACGAAAGTTCAGTGCCTGCCGTTATTAAAAAATAATAATAATAATTTCGAAAAAAAAAATCCTATAATTTTAAATTTAAGTCCTCATATTTTTTTTCAAAAAAAATTTATATATATATGTTCGGTAATATTATTAAAATCTATACGTCATTTTTTTCCGTTGAATGTTTATATTAATAAGCATGATGTCGAGCAAATTGTGCCAATATTTTTAATTACTTCTGCAATTAGTTTTTGTTCATTATTTTTGACTTTATGTTAATATTATTGTTTACTTTTGCATGTATTCTTAATTTAATGTTAATTATAGTTAAATATTAATATTTTTTTATTTATTAAAATGTATAACAAGATTCATGGTCACGTCAGACGTTAGGAACTCAAAATTGTTTCCTGAAACATTTGTTAACATCTGGATGTCAACCCATGCTCTATCGATTTGTATGCTTCATTCATCTATCGAGTCGCATGAATCAATGGATAGATTAGAAAATACGTCATATTTTTTTTTTCTTACATTAACGGGTATCCAGATACATAAAACGAATGTTTCGGTTTTCATTCGTTTTTTTTTTTTTTTGTTGTATGTTTTGTATATTTAATGACAATAATGATTCCTTATAATAATGATTTCTTTATCGTCTTATGTTAAACAAGTATGAAAATTTCGACTCTTAATGAAAAATGTTAAAAAAAATGGCATTAAATGTTTCTAAATGTTATTTTTACTATATATATATATATATATATATATATATATATATATATATATATATATATATATATATATATATATATATATATATATATATATATATACAGTGGTGGCCAAAAGTGTGGACACTTTTTGAAAGTTTCATGTTTTTCAACTTTGTGTGCTTGTAGAATATATTAATTTTCACTTAAATACAAACGTTTATATATCAAATTGAAGGTAATTTAATGTAGAATTTAATAATAAATACAGTATTACAATATCTGAATTACAAAAAAAGTTATGCAACTAATAGTAAGATCTATCTTAGATTTGCGTTTTTTTTAAAGTGATACTTGCACAATCAATACTTAGTAGGATAATCCTTATTTTTTAAGACAGCTTCACAGCGTCTTTTCATCGAGTGAACGAATGTTTGGAGTTCATCTTTCGTAATCACATGGTGCCAAAATCATTTATAGCTTCACTTAGTTGTCTTTTATTGGAGGGACGTTTTTTTCGTACAAGAATTTTCAAACGTCGCCACAAATTTTCAATTGGATTGAGATCAGGGCTGTTTCCTGGCCATGGTAATATATCTATGCCTTTATTTTGAAACCATGCTTTGCATACTTTTGCTGTGTGGCATAGAGCTGAATCCTGCTGAAAAATAAATGGTGCGTTGTTGGAGAAGAGATCCCTGATGGAAGGTATCAATTTTGGTTATAAGAAGAAACATAAGTGATAATTCGCGATCACAAGGCTTGATTACGCCATCTGCGTTTGAAGACTGGTTCCATGTCCTGACCCTCCCCCTTTTCCTCTCCCCAGTTGTGTATACTGTGATATTTTCCCTCTTTCTTAATATATTTCGTATTTACTTGTTAAAAGTATTTTTTGAAATTTCCACGACGTTTTCTTTTAAGAACTGTGTTCAATGTAGTTTTCAGTTGCATATTGTTTCTTAATTTAAAATGTTCAAGACAGAAAATCAAAAATCAAGACAGAAACTAACGTACTTCCTTCTCCTATGAATCTCCCCACACAAATGATGAAAGCGTATTGACATTGGTGGAGAGTTCTGCCACCTGTAGCCCATTTCGATCGCCAATAAGGAAGTAACCCACGGATAATGGAAAAATAAAGATGATGAGCAGAACAAGAAAAACTATAGTGACCGAGAGGGTTAAATCAGGGTAAAATGCAGATCAATGCTCAATGGAGAGGACTAATGTTAATTTTGTAGCTTGAAACATGTTGACTGTTATTTCCAATTTTTATATTTTTCAAGCGAATAAAGTATTTTAAAGTAATCTTCCCGCTTTAGTTTCGTTGGATTATTTATCTAACCTACGATTTCGTTAAAAAAATTTTATTTACAGTTTTCTTAAACAATTTAGCTTAAAGAAGCTTTTCTAATGTATAAGCTTTTATTATGTATACAATAAATTTATATTTTTTAAATTGTAAGCTTAAAAGAAAGATTTTCCTTGGCGCTTTTTATACTCTTTAGAAGAAAAAAAAAACTCTCTTAGTGATAGTTTTAGCTATGGCTAACGGTTTTGAAATGAAAGCCAGTGCTTTCCTGAGAGAAAGTATCCTCCTTTCTATTATGTGTAACTGTTGCACGAAGGCTATAAGCTCTCCAATAATCGGACTTACTGGTGGTGGTAAAACGTTACCGGATTCTCGCTTGGGCAAACTCTGTGGAAAAAAAAAGGCTAGAAATATTGTTCCAATTTTCCATTTTTGAAACAACAAAGTAAAAATAAGACCAAAGATTACTGTTAATTAACTGGTCTTTTTGAATCAACCTCTGTTTATCTCTATCCATTGTTAAATGTGTTTTTCCGTTTCTCTCGTTTGTAGAGATAGTTGGGGAATAAATAGTTTTACACTTAAAATTTCATTTTTATACAAAACTTTCCGCTTAAATCACAGATTTTTCTTTACTTTAAAATTTGTAGTTACATTTTAGTATCTAAAACAATGGGGAAATATTAGAAAGAAAAAAAAATTATTTTATCAAAACAAAGATTAAGAATTAGTAGTTTAAATTAACACCAATTATAATTTCTTCAACTAGTCTTCGAGTTTAAGCGCCATCTACAATTCTCTACAGTATTTTAACGTGAAAAGGAGTCAATGGAACATTGAATTTTCTTTTCTTTTTTTTCTGTATTTGATTACTTAAAATATGTCATTTCCAGTTATTGTATTTTTAATCACTTTTCCTTGTTTTCTTCCCCTTTAAATGATTCATTTGTTAAATATAATATTCATCTTACATAAATTATTTATAAGTATCATCCGTCTTTGAAATGAAGTTTAAAAAAACTAGGAAACCGCCCCCTCCATACGTTAAATATACGACCACTTACTTCGTTTATCATAAAATAATACCAATTTATGTTATTTACGTTATTCTTGAATATTATTTATAATAAAAAAATATTAGTTAGTGACAAAGCTGTTTTAGTAAATAATAGGAAAAATCCTCCTCCTATTAAAAAAAAAAAAACCATTTTGTCTTTAAAATGTGGCTAATGCAATGCTTTGTTTATAACGACTATTGCCCAAAAGACACTGGCAATATTTCCAACATTAATTGCAAATTTTTTCCATTTGACAAAATCATATTTTTTTATACCCCCAGAGCTGTTTATAGCCGTGAATTATCGAAAATATTTGATAATTGTGATTACGATGTTTCAAAACATATTTTTATGATTCACCGCGAATACCATATCTTAAGAATCTCCGAATCCGCGAATACCATTCTACAAGAGACATTTACGATGTCTATGATAAGTATTGATAACGATAAGTATTGAAAATCGAATACAATATCATGAATATTTCCGATAACGATGGTTATCAAGTACGATATTACCGGGTTTGTTACTTACTTGCAACTTAAAAAAATAAAATGAGTTAAATTGGAAAAATATTGCGAATTGCCGATACTTCCTCACAATCCATCGCGATTTTAGAATTCCGATATCACGATGTACAAAATAAATTATCACTTGATTTTTGTTCTAATCAGTAACGTAACGTTTTGGTTGAAATATCACGAATGATTCTGACTGAAAATTCTTGATCTAAGCATTCCATGAAGCTATAAAAAAAAAACTAAATGAGCTATGCATGTAACGTCTTTTTCGATGTTTTACATTTGCTGGACTAATAATAGAAGAAAAGGTCTTTTATTATGCAAGGCCCTTTAATAGGGGTGTAGAAATGGGGAGTGACCTATGTATCATCCCTCCAACTGCCAACAGATGATTCCATCGTTGAATGTCATATTGATGTTCGATTTGTAATTAAGAATATTTAGACTTGATAGAAACGTTGGCGCTCCTTCGAGAAAATGATACCATTTCCATTAATTTGCAAAAGGTACTCCGCCTACTTACAAATGAAAACTTGGCGTCTGTTTGCATGAGAGGTAACGTTTTAGAACTATTTCCGCCAATTATTCGTTCATACGAGCTGCTGTATGCTACTAATACACAAGTTTTTATAACACAAAGTAAAAGAAAGCAGCTGCGCATACATATGCATAGTCGAGCAGCCGGACTTGAGGACGCCACAGTAGTGCAGTAAAATTTATATCGTTTGGCGAGCAGGTGGTCTGGCCTTGGCATATTCGAAATTAATAAAATATAATTTTTTTCTACGTCGTGCTTGGCTGACTGGAGAAATCACTGTATGGAGTGGCGATTTGTTGAAAACATGCCATTACTTAGCTTTTCTAACGGAGATTTTCGAAAACAGCGGAATAGAAATAAAAAAGAATTTTCTTCAGAAATTGCCAAACGTTTTCTTTTTTTTTCTTCGTGTCTTTGGAATCAAAACAATTTTTTCCGTCTTATTTTCGTTTCTCTATGTCATTCTGTTTTGAAAATAAGAACATTAACTTCTAAGTTAGATACGCCATATTCACCACTTTTCATTTATGCGAATGTAAATACTGTAATCGTCTTAATTGAAGGATACATTTCTCCATTTATTGAGAAATATCGATAGTAAAAACTATATGTACTTTCTTAAAGAAATAACAAAATGCTTTTAAATGTATGTTTTGATTTCCAGAATTTTTTCGATGTTAGGAATTAATATTAGATCAAAAATATTTAAAGTTTTATTATTTTGAAGAAAAAAATCTCTTTTTTTTTCATAATACGAACATCGAGTGAATGCTGATAGTGTTTTCCGTTTTTTATTCTATTTGATTGGTGCCTCAATTAAATAGCATAAAAAAATCAGTTTCTTAGATGAATTTTAGCCCCACATAAAATTAGATAAAAATCAAATTTTTTCTTTTTGCGGAAGGAGAAAGTTTTTGCAGCAGAAAATAAAATCTTCAAATGACTATGATTTAAATATGAATGGTATTTAAGTGAAACGGATTGTTTAAAACATAAGAATGATTTTAGAAGTATCATAATTCTTCTCAGATGTTCAAACTGCATTTTAAAAAGTAACTTGAGAGAAACTAAAAGATTTGAATAGATTATTTATTATAGAATTCTCTCGATATTTTTTTTTTAAAAAGGCGGTGCCACAGCTATTTTCGAATACTTCGCTCACTAATTTAACGCAGAAATTTCAGATTTAAAAATTATGAAAAATCGGCTCATTTTTTGTGAAATGTTTTAGGAGCATTTCGATTTGTAATTCATCCGTTTATTAGTTTTTTCAGTTGATTTTTTTTTTGATCCGTGAAATTTAGTTCATTAAAAAATATTAGCGACTTTTTAGAAATGTTTTTTTTTTTAGAGCCAACTTATCTTATATCCGAAGATGAACATTTGCCTCTTACTTAGTTTAAATTTCAATTTAGTTTTCTACTAATTCTTTAACCTTTTTAAATGATTTTTCGATGTTAACAAACTAATCACATTAAAATTAAATTATTTTTGTAGTCATGTATTCTCATGACTGAAGTTCAAAAAGAGAGCCTTAAGCGTTTTTAAAAAAAGCAAATGTGTTTTCAAGTATAAAGTTAATTTTTCGACTTTTTTCAATGAAATTCGTTCATATAATCCCGCTTCTTACAAAAAAAATATATCTTATTCACGATAGAGGTATAGGCTGCAGTCTTTATAAATAAATAAATAAAAAAAAAACTAATTATGTTGTTAGTTGCGTGCGAGAATAACATGAACACGTGAATAGACCTGTTTAAAATCAGACTTTTAATCTAAATGAACGATTCACGTTGAATCTTAATATCCCTGTAATTGATAAGTCGGTACACCTTTTAGAATCATTTTCAATGACGTGTACTACACACACACAATAAGTGCATTTTACTTGTTATGACGAAGTAATTATTAAAAAGAGACGTGAACTTAATGTTAAACGTGTGCATTTTATTGGAATGCGATTATTTCGATAGTTGACAGTCATTATTTTGATCTTGATATCAAACGTGTTAATAACGTAACATTTATGTTGTAATAATAGATTGTTAAAATTTTTCTTACATAATTTGAATCAATTATGTTAGTTGTTGTATTCCGCATTTTCTTTTTTAATAACGTAAGATTTCACAACTTAATTCATTTTATTTTATAACCGTCGTTGAACCCAATTTTTTGGGTTTACGACTCATGTTGTAACTCCGTATCATTTTGAACCTAATCCAGAAGACAAGGGAACTCCTGGATCAAGTATTGGGAGAAATTTTGATTTTGTTGAGGACTTTTAAATGGAACTAAATCGCATTTACGTTAGATGGAAAGGGAAATCACGAAAACCTTCAACAGTCAGCCTGACGGCAAGACGACTCTATCCCATGATCCGTCCGCCACTGAGAATATTTTACGTCAGCACTGTGGTCGGTGCGAGCCGGATGCGTAATTCGTATCGACCAGCCATCGATGGGATTCGAACCCAGTTCACCTCATTGGAAGGCAAATGCTCTATCCCCTGAGCCATCACATCGGTGCGTCTAGCATTTAACAAAAATAATAAGTGGGCCGGGATAGCCTGGTTGGCAGGGCTACAGACGTAAGAACGGGAGTTCGAATCCAGCCGACCGAGGACTCCCCGCGTAGTAAATGGTGACTGGAGCAAGTTAAAACTGTTGAGTCACGAAGTCCTTCATGTTCCCAAAACAAATTATACCTCTGGAGGTACTGAATTGGAGATGGATCGTTCTCTTGGTTCAGGTCAAAATTACGATCTGTGGATGAATGAATGGGTCCCCTCTATAAAGAGGTGTGAAGTTTGAGTATGGCAGAAATTGATTTCTTGGCCATAGATGGCGCCACTGGAAAACAAGAATTATCAAATCCCTTTCCTTAATGGCCTACGACAACAACAAGGCGTCTATCACTCTCTAGAACAATTCCTTCCGCCTTCACTCTCTCACCAAGTACTGAAATAAAGTTGCTTGGCATTATAAGGCGACTAAAAATTGTCTGCCAGTCGCCAACCGATCGGCACTCTATCCGTCGAAAAAGCACATCATGTGCATAGTATTATTATTTTTTATAAATATGGAATTATTATGAATATTTTTAAATATTTTTAAAATTACTTTATTTAACTTTTTACTTTATCATTTTAGAATTAGCATGCGTTACTTGTCGTGTTTACTATATTTTGAGTGACTCGTCAAAACGTATCTTAATATTAACAGTCTTTACACGTTATTGAAATGACGTTTTTTTAACCGTTTAAAATTTTCAATTTTTGAGAAAGTGACTACCTGTTTTTAGAAGTGGCCACTATTAAAAATACTACAACTAGCCACTGGTCAATAACAACTTTGCCCCATACTTGGTATTCTTGTTTAAAATCCTGAGATTTGTGGCATAACTAACAACCACTACAAATATTAAATACCAAATCGCTAGTATATAAGACATGTTAACTCGATTCTATACAGCTTTAACTTAAAAAAGTTTTCAAGATGTAGAAAAATAAGCAAAAAAAGAAAATAAAATGAACGATTACTGACTAAACTATTGGGACCACATTTTCCAAATTGCAACCTTTTTGTGCCATAAAAATCAGAAATTAGTAGGTCATGATGCGGAGGCGCCATTGCGGCTGCCACTATGAAGAAGTTTCCTAACTCTCCCTCGATTGGGGTATACAGCTATGGTGGCTAAGGGATTCAACTACGAGCCCATAGGTCCTTGGTTCTAATCCTTACTTTTAATCACTTTCTGATTTTTCTTAAGAATGAGTATAAGTTGTTTCAATTTCGAATTCAAAGGGTTTTCAAATTCGACTATAATTTGTTTCGAAACCATTTTGACACATATTTGAAAGACGATTTTTCAGTGTATAATAGTTAAAAAAGTAAATATCGATATTTGTTTTACTTAAAAATACACTAAATGTATTAAAAAAAAAGTAAAAACTAGTCCTATTTGTTTTCTTAATAGTTTTCTACTCTAATGCTTAACATTCGCCTCTTTTAACTGACAAATTTTAGTTCCAGCATGATATTTGCGATATGGGTTAGTTTTTATGGTTTAATATCAAAGTTCTTTTTTTAAAAAAAGTTGTAAATAATTGGATATTTGCAACTTGAGATGAATTGAAGTGATCATACCTAACCATCAGATTTAATTGGATATCACGCATGTGTGTCCACATATGCCGCGATTAAGGCTTCTATACAGCAGGTGCAGCTGAGGCCACTGAGCCTCCAGTGTCTCTTACATCCTCAGAGCTCTTCTCCATTGCTAAAGCCAAAAATCAATCAGCATGGCTCACTCCACCCAGTCACAATTGGTACCAGACCGGGTAGCTGTTTGACAGCTGACAAAGACCGTCAGTCTCAAACGCCATCACACGTCTTCGCTGTGGACACCTGAAATCACTGAGGTACTCTGGAGGAGAAAAGTGCTTTGCCCTCTGTACCAAGTGCTCTTCGGCCCAGGCATCGCCTGAACATCTACTGGACTGCCTCGGTCTTTTAAAACAAGACCTAATTGAAAGACCCTTACTTGTTTTAGACTTTTTGAAGGTGAACAATCTCATGGACCTTGTCTAGCTAGGCTAGAAATGGGGATTTGAGAGAAGAAGAATACTATGGGGGCTCTAGCCTCGATCTATCTACGATGTCGTCACCTGCAGGTATCCAATCATATGGTGCTGGATTTTTTTTGTGGTTCTTGCAAATCTCATTTCTCAGTAAATTTTTACTTCTATTTAAGTTGCGTTTAAAATTTGTTGAATTAAAATCTTTTATGTAATATGTAATCTGTATTGAATAAACAATGTTATCTTAATGTTGGAGTAATTTAAAGGCGTCGTGACGTACTGACTATTTTTTAAATACATTTGAAGCAATTGTTTAAAATCTGATAAAGACTTCACAGTATATTTATAGAAAAATAAACCTCGTCAAAAGTCCTAATTGCCCCAATTATAATTAAGTACTTAGCATGAGCAATTTTTTAAAATTATACTTTTCACTTTCCTTTGGATTTCTATTTACTTCAGCTTATGCCAAATATTTGTTTTACAAATTCAGGAAAGAGCATCAACGAAATTAATAGTTTGTTTAGAAAACGCGGAAAGGGGAAAAAAAACTGTTCAATAAAACAAGATACTCTTGACCTGTTAACGAACTAAGTTGACCTCATGCTTGATGCCGCCATGACCTTGAGGTCACTTGTGGGTATTAAAGAAGTGTCATAAAACAATGCTTTGTTTCCTCAGAATTCCAAACGATAACCTAATAAAGTAGGTTAATTTATACATCTTTTCAGACAATAATTAATTTTTTCGGCAATTATTATTTTTGCAATGATATTAATGACAACAAGCGTATGCGATAGTAAAAATGATGAAAAAAAAGAAACTGTTAAGGAGGAATATAAAAGCTGGGTGATATATCGTGAAATATCGATTTACTCATATTTTAAACATCGCGGTAACAGCGTTTTAAAAATTATTCTCCCTATATATCATTAATACAATATCTTTCGCTAATAATCTATTATACGATAATTATAAATAACGTAATATCGCGATCAGTAGCAACCACAATAAGTATTGAATATGATAATATCGCAAGAAATATCGATTATGATAATTATCCAATGTGATATTATCGTGAGTATTGATAAATTTTACTTCAGTAACGAAAATACTTTTTCATATGCAAATTAGCTAAATTTCAGAAATATTGCAATATTTCGCGAAATGTCAACATTTACTGAAAATATGTAGTTATAATAGCTCAGCTCTTGAGCAATTGCCTTCACAAAAAGAGGTTATATTTTCGTTTATTAAAAGAAAATACAAGAAAATGCAATAGGGATTAAAAAAAAAAAGAAATCATGGATATAGTAAAGGGAAAAAAAAATAGTTTAAACAAGATTGTCTTTGGGGCAGGGCTCGAAAAAACTCAGAAATTTTACACGTCCCCGAGGACGGCTTGTCCAACAATGTACCCGTCCTCCTTCGAAACCAACCCGTCGCTTCTAAATAAATAAAAATATAATTTTCTCTTATTTATTACAAGCATTTATATAAATTGCACAATGAATTAGTAGTTACTAGGATTACATTATACAGTAATAAAAGAAATACTAGGTTACTAATAGTAAAACCTAGTATTTCTATTATGAAATAATTTATTTCTTTGATGAAATAATTTAAATAACAAAGGTTAAGTTATCTGTCAATTATCATGACAATTTATCCGAGGGTACTGCGTTTTTTAAATGAATCAAATGTGACGTTTGCCAGATCCACAATCAAGCCAATGATTTACAGAGGTTTTGCGCAGAAATCTGAAAGAGGTTTTCCATTTAGGTAGATGTTCATAAATGCGTTTAACACTTCTTGTTTAAGACCAGTAAGAAATGTGTTTTTTTGTAAATTCATTGCTGAAAAGCCCCTTTCAACCGCTGCAGTACTCCCAGACAGAGAAAACATCAATTCCAGCATGCGCAGTATGTTGCTGTGTTTCGAGATTAGAGGGTCATTTTAGAAGTGAGGCGCTAGACTCTTGTAAGATAACAAAAATTGAAAATGTATCACGAACATTGACGAGAAAATGGCCGTCCACGCGGACGCTGGATTCAAAAAGTTTGTTGTCCGCGTTGAATTTTTGACCGCCGAGGACGGGCGGTTTTTCGAGCCCTGCTTTGGGGTCATGCATTTTCTTCAATATTCTTGACCCTCTCTTTTGCCACCGAGTGTTCACACTTCTCCTCTAACAGTTTCACGCTATATTACATAAACATAGTTCAGCTGTTGATCATATTTCAAATTTTATTCTGAAGCTTAAACTATGAGTTTCAATGACATCTCTGAGTATGCCTGAGAGCTCCAGAGATTCGGGAGATGTGTGTTGATTCATTTGCAATTGCCGGAACTCTACATTTTCCCTCGTCCCAGAGCTTCAACAATTTCATTGTATCCCAAAGACATTAAAGAGACCTGCCGTATTATTCGTAAGAGAAGTTGCTGTTGAAAAACTGTTCTCGGCATTAAAATACATTTATAAGGATTTAAGATCAAGTAGGATGGAGGATTTATTAGTTACCTATCTTAAAAATGAACAGATGACTCAACTGCGAATTAAATTTGCATATACTTTGACAGCTTATGATCAGATAATTTTTTAACGCTCCATAAAAAAGAAAAATTAAAATCTGAAATTCAAAAGCTCGGATAAATGTATACTAAAATTGTCGCAACCTTAGTGAAGCTGGAGCTAGAGCTAAATCGAAAATGCTTCGTCTCCTGTTACTGGTAATTGGTTTCTTTCTTCCTTTTTTCTTTTGTCTTTCTACTGTGTAGAAAATCGAAAACAAACAAATATGTAG